>NC_034409.1:49475676-49748590 GCF_002078875.1 Numida meleagris | reverse complement strand
GCCCCCTACGTTCTCCTCGCCGCCTCCGCCATCTTGGCGCCCCCCCACATAAATAGAAGCAGGCCCCGAGGCCGCGCACGCGCCCCGAGGCCGCCGACGCCGTCGCGCCGCCCCGCGTCGCGGCTGTTATTGCTCAGCTTTCCCTCGACGTCAGCGCGCCCGGCGGTGCCCGCCCCCGGTTGCCATGGCGATGTGCACGCTGCTGCCGTCGGAGCCTTAAAGGGGCCGCCCGCACGCGCCGCGCGGGGCAATGGCGGCTGAATCGCTGCCGTCCCCACCCCCCGCCTCGCGCCGGACCGTTGGCGCTCGGGGGAACAACGCGCGCGCGCGCGGGAGGGGAGCGGCCGCCCCGAGGGGAGGCCCCGCTGAGGCGGGAAGGGAGAGGGGAGAGGAGGGGCAGCGCGGGACGGAGTGAGGTGCGGTCTGTGCTGTCCGTGGAGGCGGCGTTCACCACCGACGGGCCTGGGCCTGGTTGGGGCCCGAAATGGCTCCTTGAGGAGCTAACCTCCTTGAGGTCCTGCCCTGGCAGTGAGGTGGTCCTCTGAGGAAAGGGGGCTCTGCGGACCCATCTGTTGTGTAGGGTTCTGGTCCTGGTGGCAGTGGGTTGGTGAGAAGAACTGTTCTCTGCGCACACGAAGAAGGCAGCATAAGAGCAGCGTACTTCCTCTTCCAGGAGCTGGTGCTGCCTGCAAGCAGAGTGTCTCGGTCTGCCACCACCTACCTGACAGACTGATGCTTCCAGGCAGTGGTACGCTGACAAAGAAAGCACTGCAGAATCTCAGGAAGCCATGAGCATCCCCGTAATGGATCTTCACTTGCACTGGAGCAGGCAGGAGGAAGATGTTACCGTCTTTTGCCCTTCCTTGGCCTCAGTGTTTCTGAGGCAGAGGAGTTGTGTTCTCCTTTTAATTTAAAATGTACTTGTGTTATGCAAGATGAGTGTCATTTGTATATCTATTTTGAAGGTTTACAACAAACCATTCTAAACTGCCCATTTCCCCACTTTCCAAACTGCCTTTAGCACAGCTCTTGATGTTTTCATCTCCCTGCATATGAAGTTTTTTGACTTGGCTACTCTACGCTGCAGAGAATATTCACAAAACTGGAGCAGTGTTCCTGAACACTAGGGTTTCACTAAAGGGAATGGAGAACACTCCAGAATCCTACTTGCAGCAGGAAGTCATGGAGTGCCTGACCAGGTCTAGGGAACATCGGCTGTCCTGAAGTCCTTCAGAAAGGCTTTGTTCAACACTGTAGTCAAAGAGACTTCTTTTATCTTAAAACCTTTCATATTTCAGTACAACTGGAGCTACAAAGATGGTGAAGGATCCAGAGGGGAAGATGTATGGGGAGTGACCGATATCCCCGGGTTGGCTCAGCCCAGAGCAGAGGAGCTGAGGGGAGGCCTCATGGTGGCTGCAGCTCCTCACAGGGAGCAGAGAGGCAGCGCTGAGCTCTGCTCTATGGGGACAGTGACAGGGCCCAAGGGAACGACATGGATCTGTGTCAGGGGAGGAGCAGCTGGGGGTTAGGGAACGGTTCTGCACCAGAGGGCGGTGGGCACAGCCCCGAGCTGGTGGAGTTCAAGGAGAATGCTCTCAGACATAGGGTCTGATTTCTGGGTCACTAGGAGTTGGACTTGATGATCCTTATGAGTCCCTTCCAACTCAGGATATTCTATGATTCTATGAACTGGCAAGCTTGGCAGAGGTATTCCTCAGAAATATTTCAACTTTCAACTCCAGGCTGGACGTGGCTCTGGGCAGCCTGGTCTAGTGGTTGGCAACCCTGCACTCAGCAGGGGGGTTGAAACTTGATGATCTTTGAGGTCCTTTTCAACCCAGGCCATTCTATGATTCTATGATAAAATTAGTCGTAAATCCCACCTGTTCTCTTGTTGCGAATTTCATACATTTATCAGACGAGGCACACAATAAGTACTGCTGGACTCAGTGTCACTAAGCTCCAGACCTGCAGATTCTAGTCTTCATCAAAGTTTCTACATAGTCTGTGCTAATAAACCTTGTTAATTAATGGTAGAAGGAGACCTTTCCTTGTCAAAAGTGCAAGTTAGTGCTGGGCAAACAGAAGGGTAACTTGGAAATCCTGGGCTCTTTTGTGACTCTGCTGAATGCTTGTTTTCAAGTACCATATGGGAGATGAGAGCTTGAAGTACAGTGTAGTAACAGGAATACGACAATTTATGTTCATAGGTAATGTCTGCACATATTCTTGGAAAGGGGTGAAGACAGGCTGTGCACTGAAAGAATCCAACTTAAAAGTTGATTCTGTCTTTCAGTCCTGTAAGATATGTATTCAGATGTAATGAATGTAGGACACGTACTCTACAAGAAAATGAAGCTTGCAAGTTATCTGGAACCAGTACTTGAAATTCTGTTGATTATTGTGTAGATACACTTGAAACCACATCTTCGTCAGATTTGTATCGTGCTTTGAAAAAAAAAAAGAGATAGCAATAACTGATCTGACCTTCGATAGGGTTACAGAGGAAAACACTGCTAATACTTGGAAGCAGCAGACAGCCATTTATTCTAAGTTAAGACATTGCAAATTTTGATAGAAGCATCAGCCTTTCTCACATATAAGGTTTCTGTGGATACTTACTGTTTCATTTATATTCCCCCCTCTTCCTCCTCTCTTCTGGGAGATTAGCTAGACAAATAAATCCTCGAAGACCTATTTAATCTAACCTCTGAGCATCCTGGAGCACACCTCTTTTTTATGAGGCTGAACATTTGTTTATATGACTAAACAAACAGCGGTGCTGGATGTTTGAATTTAAAGTGAAGTTACCAAAAAAAGCTTGCTCTAGATCTTAATATCTTGAACTAAATTAGAAAGAACCTTGGCAGCAGATCCAAGCATAGCAGGTGCTGGAATAAAGTGTGAATTGGTGGGTTACATCCAGAGAACTATGTACAGAAATGAATATTGGCTTCAGTGCTTTGGAATTTATGGTTGCAACATTGGAATATTGCAAAATTTGCACCAGATGAGTCCAATGAATGCTCACACAGGAACAGAAAGAACACCGTATGCAAGTTTGTCAGGACCTATTGAACTAAACTGAGGCTGAAGGTGATGTTTCCTGAATTGCATCATTACCTGTTACAAGATGTGGTGTCACCACTATGAGCTGGAGTCAGAACGATATTCCATGGAATGGCAACATGTGAATTTCCCATTGAAGAAAAAAGTTCAAGATGCAGCCCTCAGTAGGTAAAATGATGTGCACTGCCTTTTTGGATGGGAAAAGGATGGTCCTTCCAGGTTTCCTGGAACCCAGACAAACCATCAATTCTGACCACTATGTTGCAATGCTGACTAAGCTGAAGGCTCAAATTTCCAGAATCAGGCCAGAGAAGAAAACAACCTTTCTCTTGCAACGCAATAATGCCAGGCCCCATACCACTTTGAAGACCATGGAGCACATTGCCACACCCACTATATAAACTGGATTTGGTGCCTTCTGACTTCCATCTGTTTGGGCCAGTGAAAGATGGACTGTGTAGGCAATATTTTTGTAGCAATTATGCAGTCATAGCATCTGTGATACAGTTGGTTACCTCCACAGATTTTTTACGAGTGCAGCATACAAGTTCTTGTTCATTGCTTGTGAAAATACATAGCTAATAGTGGTGACTATGTTGAAAAATAGTGTTTTGTATCTGAGAATTTGCTCTATCAAATGGCGTTATTGTGTTCTTTGTATCTGTTGTAGTTTTCATGGAAATAAATAGGAGGCATTACTTTCGGAACAGCCTATGTAAGTTTTCTTGCTTGAGGTTATGTGGCATGGGGTGGTAGCTTTAAGAGCTTCTGCTTTGTTTAAGGTGAAGACTGGTTTTCCCAGTAAAGGGGAATTCTCCAAGGGATGCCTCTGTTCATTTGGGGCTTTGTTTTTGTGACAATATCTTCATTTTTCATGGGTTGTTTCCTCACCATCTCTTCCTGATGTTTTAGTTTCTTGTAGTCCAACCAGGCATCTTGTTGATTGTCGTGGTCCTTTCACTGAAACTGCTGCCACAGCAGCTGCAACTTTCATGGCTGTGTCAGGAGATGCTGCAGCTGCAGGTAGGATGACATTTGTGCAGCTTTTGCTAGAACCGCTTCTGCATTACAAGAATGCACTGCACCAGCAATGTGGCTGGTTTTGCTGTTTTTCTATGTAATAAGGCTTTCTGAATTTGCACGTTTTTCTTTTTCACTTGTCTTTTCTTCCTACATTTTTTCTAAGTTGTCCCCTGTCTGATCCAGAAAACAAATGCTACAACCACTTGAAAATAAAATTTGATCAAGAGGCTTTCAATAAATGCAGGAGAATGGATATAACACAGCTCAAGGAGTAACAGAACCTCTTTGTTTCTCCAAAGGAAGCATCAATGTCATGCAAACCAATTGGAAAAAGATGTTCTTCTTTTAATTAAAAATACATTTTCTTGCAGAGCATACCTCAAGCTTTCTCTCTTTTAGGAGAGAAATCCTATTTAATCCTGCCAGGCAGGAATCAGGCATATGTGTTCAGAGTTGTTACCAGATGCCACATTTTCAAAAGGTCCTAAGTTCTCCATTTAGTGAGGTAAACAGTGCTTTAGAAGGACTGTAGGCAGGTAGACAAATACCAGATATTGAGGGCTAGAAAAACTCATTGGCTTCAGGTAATTAGGAAATACTTTACAAGGGAATTTATCATAATTTCAAAGTAGAGGAATAGTGGTGAACTTTATCCCACGCATTGGTATATTGCACCCTGTGAACTGGTCAAACCTTACTTCTTGGAGAATGAAAGTTTGAGACTATGAGACACTCAAAGTCTTTGAAGAACTTTAAAAAAAGCTTTGAACAGACTTAGTAAAAAATTCAAATTTTCAATGGCAGTAGGACTTCTGTTTTTCTTTTAAAGTAGCAACAACTTACATTCAAAAGGTATCCAAAAGGTTACATTCAAACTGCTCCTGGAGCTAGAGGCCTCACCCTGAAAACACTCTTTTCCTTTAAACATGAATGTAGATACATCCATTTCCTGCAACCAGTAATTGTCTTCTAAAACTGTGTTGTGTACCAGGACAGCACTGGCTGTCTAGTAGGTAGATGATCTTCATCATTTACATCAACAGTGAGACTGAGTGCACCCTTAGCAGCTTGCAGATTATGCCATGCTGTGTGGTGCAACTGACACACCCGAGGGATGGGCGATGCCATCCAGAAAGACCTGGACAGGCTCGAGCAGTGGGCCTAGGTGAACCTCATCATGTTCAACGAAGCCAAGTGCAAGGTCTGTCCTTGGATCATGGCAACTGTCACTATGAGTACAAGCTGGGGGATGTAAGGATTGAGCACAGCCCTGCCAAAAAGGACTTGGGGGTACTTGGCAGCTGGACATGAAGCAGCAATGTGCCCTCACAGTCCAGAAAGCCAACCGTACCCCGGGCTGCATCAAAAGGAGCAGGAAGGGAGGTGATCCTGCTCCTCTGCTCTGCCCTTATCAGACCCCACCTGGAGTACTGTGTCCAGATGCCGAGTCCTCAGTACAGGAGAGACAAAGACCTGTTGGAGTGCATCCAGAGGAGGGTCACAAAAATGATCCAAGGGATGGAGTACTTCCCTGCCAGGACAGGTTGAGAGAGTTGGTGCTGTTCAGCCTGGAGAAGAGAAGGCTCTGGGGAGAACTGAGAGCAGCCTTTCAGGATCTAAATGTAGGCAGAAAGAAGAAAAAAAGGGAACAAACTCTTTAGCAGGGTCTGTGTGATAGGACAAGGGGAAATGGTTTCAAACTAGAAGAGGGGAAATTTAGACTGGATGTAAGGAAGAAGTTTTTTACAATAAGGGTAGCGAGGAACTGGAACAGGTTGCCCAGGGAGGTGGTGGATGCCCCGTCCCTGAAGACATCCAAGGTCAGGCTGGAGGGCCTCTAAGTGTCTGATCCAGCTGTAAGTGTCCCTGTTCACTGCAGGGGGTTGGACCAGATGGCCTTTAAGGGTCCCTTCCAACTGAAAAGATTCTGTGATTCTCTGATGAAAACATGATGTTGGCATTTATCTCACCAGAGCAAGTCTTCAAGTTAGAAAAGCAACAGGATTTACACGGCTGCATGTAAATAGCAGTGTGGTTTTCCCAGCCAGTCAAAGGGGGAGTCCTAGCTACATCGATTGTCTGTACTTTGCGCATGTAATTTCTCATGGTGAACTTCAAACTGACACTACTGCTGTATGATTTGTGATTTTTATCATCTACAGAATATTGTAATAAAATTAGCTAATTAAAAAAAAAACAACAGGAAAAAGATTGTTAACTTAGAGGAACTTCAGAGAAAATTCAAAGCTTCAAAAGCTGAATTTACATGGAATAGCAGCATGAACCATGTTGGGAAGAAAGAAGAGTGAGAGAAAATGAAAAGAACTGCATCTTGGATGAGGAAGAGCAAACTCCTCCTGAACAGGTGGTGAGATATTAAGTCTTCTACCTAATGTTAAACATCAGCTCTTAAGTGTGCATGTTTGCCAAGCAAAAGCTGGTAATTTTTTTCCTCAGATAACAGTAGCAAAGTCAATTCTAGCTAGCATTACGAGATGTAACAAGAAAAATGTTATTTTTTGCATAACAGTTAATAATTGTTTCTGCTTCTGCTGTTAAAATTCCTTGCTAGAACAAGCATGCACCCTTCATCTTTAAAAACATATGCAGCCTTCAGAAAGAATAGATTTCCTTAATGGTAGTAAGTCTTTCATGATTCATACTTGCTCATTTCATGGTGTAAAAACACCTACATATTTACAGAGATTGAGAGGGATTATGTGCTCAGGGTTGTCTCATCCCTCCCTCCTCTTCCCCCCCCAACTGTTACAGATGCTTGCTGTGTGGGATACTTATCTGCAGTGAAAAGCCTGTTCCATCAAGCCAGCCCCCTGGAGGCAGCAGATTACCAGCCTGGCTGAAACTTTGGAGTCAGGTAATTGTCTTACCTTCTGTTATTGTCTGCTGGTTCTATTCTTCCAGTAGTAATTAAAACCACACAAGTATCTATGAGTCACTATTTTAAGTAGCTACAGCACCCACCTGTAAAGGTAGTAAGAAAAATTGGCTTTCCATAGAATTCTCAGCTAGAATGGTAATTTTACACTCAAAGAAGTAGTAATACTCTTTAATGAGGTAAAAGGCTCTGGAAGTAATTCCCAGCAATACGAAAGCTAACGTGCCATAGATTTGCTCTTCTAAGTGCTGACCTAGGACGAGACAAGTGCTCTCGCACAGTGCCCAGAGAAGTGGGCCCAGTCAGACCGCAGGCAGCCTGGCCTTGTTCACTCACCAGCGTGATATTTTCCTGTTTTCGTGAAATATTAATGTTTTAATTAATTTAATTATCAGAAAATGTTTCATTTATAAAATATTGTAATACATAAATATTATAAAATGTTGTTTTAAAAGTATAGTCACTGTTCTGGACACAACTATCAAGCAATGTCCACTCTCCCAAAAAGCAGAATGACGTATATTCCACGTAGATCACAAAGGAATCTTCTAGGAATTGTTTGACGTAGGAAATAATATTTGGCTGTGACCTTGGAGGATTTTTTTTTCTTCTCTAGTTTCTCCTTTGGCTTTCAGGCTGATGTTACAAAAACTCCAACATCCTCACCACCGCTTTTGGTGCCTCTCAGCACTCTGGAAACTGTTTTGCCTTGCATCAAATTCTACATCTAAATAAGTGCGCATTATCACAGACAGCTGAGGATGATTGCATAAACAAATTACCACATTTTTAACATTCATACAAGCCAGAAGTATCCTTTGCATGCGTGGTTCAGCATTTTCATACTTCCATGATTTTATTTCCAAGCCAAATTGCATTCAAAAAGCAAAGCACATATTCATCCACAAGAATTAACGACATACCAAGCTTGCAGATTCAACACAAAGCTGCTTTTGAGTTGCCACAGCATTAAAAATAGCATCTGAAAAATTACTTGTGAAAAATGATTTTCCATACATGAATAATTTAAACAGACAAACGGAATTTTATTGAAGTCTGTTTTCTTACCACCTCAAGCTGTATTTTGAGAAGATATGTGAAATTTAAAGACTTTTTAGAATATTGGAACAGCAGCAATAGCAGTGAGAAGTTTAAGAACAGAGCAGCAGCTACATACCAGAAATGCTTGTGAAAACAAGCTACATTTCAAATGTCATTTTCGTGGCCTTAACAGTATTCCTCCTTACTCTGATAAGTAATTATACAGTCAGATGCAACTTATACTTTGTCACGGTTTTAAGAGATTTTAAGGTTAGATCTCAGCGTTGTACTCATTTGGAGTCGTCCACAGGACTTACATATTTCACAAATCAGAACAAACGTTGAATGTTCCCAGGAAGTAGGGCAAGGCAAGCGGTGTTCAGAGGTGGGGTGAGGGGAGGAGGAGATATGTGGAAAACTTTATGACTGTGCTGTAAGTCACATGTTAGCGGCTCAATGGGAAGGGAAAACACTTGACAGGGAAGGAGAACATGCAGAAATGAAAAGTGGATGCAGCAGAAGGACCTGTTTGAGAACAGCGAGCTGAATCGAGTGCAAAATCATGTAAAACTGGCCTCGGAAATGGCTTTGCTCTGACCTGAAAACAGCTCTTCTGACTATAAGTAGTGGGGAAAACCACAATAGTTTTATATAACTAAATTATTCCCAGTCTGTTTAGCAACGACTCAAGTTCAGAACTTGTGACCTCATGAATGAGTCAGACAAAAGTGTGATTTAACTTGTAGGATACTATTACTATGATAACCATCAGTAACGGGAATATGCCATACAGTTTAAGACCTGGTTCAACAGATTTTGTAATTTAATTTTTCTAAAGTTTTCTTAGAAAAAGCTATCACATATGGATTGATATTAAAGAGAACCATTTACTTCATGTTGAATGAATTGACTGACTTGTCAAAGACATTGTGCTTCATCACATAATGGCTAACCACATAACGGCCTCAACCTGAGTGCACACCCACTGGTGAGAGGCAAGAAGATAACCAGTAGCTTTGAAGCAGAAGTGCATAATGATCCCATCATTCTTAAGAAACAAAAAATTAGCTAAGAAATTTAAAGCTGTAGCATTACAATGTGGAATGTAACTGTTGGAATTGAAGCATGCTTCTTTTCTGTATGACATAAGCCATCTCTTTGTTATTACATGTATTATTAGAATGTTATTGCATACTGTGTAATTTTGCATTGTTGTGTATGGTTTTTCACAGAACTGACCACTTGAGAGTTGCTTACTGTGATCAAGGAACAGATGGTGAGGTCTGAGGCTCATCACTCTTCTGTGGTTAAGGGGCAGCTTAAAGTGTGCTTTGAGGACTCCAAAACAGGCATACAACTCCTAGGTCCATACAAGTGCAACTCAGAGATTATGACATAGGCACTATCCCACTTTTCAGTTAAGATGTAGTTGTATCTGAGAAATGCTCAGTCTATCTTGTACATCATTTCGACAGGAAATATGCTAAGTTCCAGTTCTTGGAGAGTTAGTTGTAATAGCATTTTCAAGACTATTACTTACTTCACTACATTTGTTATTTTTAATTATCTCGAAGAATAACGTGGAACAGTTAAGCACAATAGTGTACAAATATGAATCGAAACAGAAGTTCTCTTTTTACTTGAAGAATAAACTCAGTTTTCTCAAAAGTCAAAGCCTTTACTAAAGATTTACTTTTGTTTTTGAATCCATAAATAGATGTTAGTGTAATTCAACAATTAAGCAAGTCCTATAAGGAATTTAGAATCTGACCATTGCCCAGAGATGTCAAATACCTGCTTTATCTGTTCAAAATGAAAACAAAACTTTAGAACCTACAAAACTCAGAAGGAAAATTTTTGTGGGTGGCTTCTAAGTCTGATTTGAGTGCAAAGAAAACGAGTACTATCTTTCAAATTCTGCAAGCAGCCTTAACCAATGGGACTCCATCTCCATCAGCTTTTCTGGAATGCTGTAAAATTAACAAAGAATGAATGGGAAGATACATGACTAATGACATGGATCTTCTACAAGTTTACCTGTGCAGCAGTTATACAAAAGCAACGCAGGCATTGCTAATGTCATGTAACTCATTTAAAAGAATAGAGTAATACAGTATCAGTAAGGCATACCTTAAATGAGTGGAGAAGGACAAATGGTGAAAAGTAGCAGTCATCACTGATAGAATGTTTCGGGGAGTTACTTTAGTAGCTCCTGGAAGGATGGTCTCTTGATGATTCAAATACAGATGTAAGTGGCACAAAAGGCTGCAGAGAAGTAGACTAGTAATGAATGAGACTAAGAGTCACAAGGAGTAATGTGCAGAAACTGGAAAACTGAGTACATTCAAAAAAATACACTTTTCATAGAGCTTAGGGTAGGCTGTTTGGAAGAGTAGACTGTATCCTGGAAAATACTGGTTCTGGAAAAAACCTAGATGTCATGTTACAATCAGGAAGCAATTTAATGTGCTAATATGGCAAAAGGTATGAATAGGAGAACAGTGAGCAGCAGTATGAAAGAATGTATTCCAATATCTCAGGCAGTGATAAACTAAGTGCCACACAACCACTTTAAAAGAAAAAAAGTAAAAAAATGTTGATGAACTCATTGCCAGTTTTCCAGGCTGGAAAATATCCTTAAAAGAGGTGGCCTCTTTAATACAAAGGTGACTGGCTTCCAGTTTATGCATACCTAAAGAGGGGGAAGAATAAATAAACGAACAACCCCCCCCAAAAGCACAGAATGCCAGACTATTTAACATAGCACACGTGAACACTGGAAAAACAAAATACTAGAAAATAAGGACAAACAAACTGAGTTTAGAATTAAGTTGCAATTTTTAGAAGAGCAAACATGATTTAACCATTTGAACAAATTGCAAAGGAAAATGTATCTTTCATTACCCACCTTTAAGTGTTACTGTTGTCTGAAAGGCAGATTTGTTACTCAGTGTGCAGTAAGCCAGTTTCACACAGAGAGGATATAATGATTTATTGCAGAGTTGTACAAGTTTGGGTGCTAGATGGTCTCCCACAAAGCTAGCACTAGAGGCTTTTTTATACTTATCTTTTTATCACTTGATCATTACCCCTATATAGCCTACAACTGGTCAGTTAAAGATAGGGCTGATCTCCCTACCTGCAGGCTAGCCAGACATGCTCATTAACTACGTGTTTTCTCAAGGCACTCTTTTTAGTCATCTTTTTTAGTCATTGCACTGTGATTAGGAGTTCCTTTACTTAACCACTTTAGCAGCTTCAAGGGTGGTCAACCCGAGTTAGATAAAAGCACATATTTGTTATATTCAAGGATACACATACAAAAACTTACATACAATCATAGAGTCATAGAATCATAGAACTGCTCAGGTTGGAAAAGACCTTCAAGATCATCAAGTCCAACCGCAACCTAACCATACTGCCCTAACTCTAACAACCTACCGCTAAATCATGTCCCTGAGCACCACATCCAGACGGTTTTTAAACACATTCAGGGATGGTGACTCAACCACCTTCCTGGGAAGCCTGTTCCAGTGCTTTCTGTAAAGAAACCCTTTCTGTAAAGAAGTTTTTCCTGATATCCACCCTAAACCTCCCCTGGTGCAACTTAAGGCCATTTCCCCTTGTCCTGTCACCTGTCACCAAAGGTTACAAAGATTAGTTCTTACTGACAACATTGCTGGCAAATATTTTTATGAAAGCCAAGTTATGGGATTCAGTACAAGGATTAGCAGACAAAATTTACCACCATGCGTTATGAGGATATTGTGGTATAACTTGGCAGCATCTCAGCACTGCATGACCCTGCAGTATCTAAAAGAAAGGTAGAAAAGGAAAATGGAGACAAAAATGGAATGATAACAATATATGTATAGTTATATACATGTAGCCACAATGCAATTAGTCTCTGCCTGACAACCCACACCTAGAAACAACACAACTGCCCACCAAGCAACTCCCCACTGACCGACACCCAGCAACCCCCTATAACTACATTGCAGCAATGTAAAACATAGCTGTCCTTCCCTGTAGAATACTTGGATGTTACTGGCATAAATGCTGAGATATTATCAAGCTTAAGATCATAATCTTTATTTATCAGGAATGGGTTAGCGCCCAACTAAAAGCAATTACAGTATTTTAGTTTTCTCTGTCATTGTTAATGATACAATTGCTAACGCTGTACCTTCGGTGCGCTCTCTGTATCATATTTTCCATAATGAGATGGTTACTGAGAGTATAAAGAAATAGCTGTATTTTCCATATTCTTCCTTTTAATTCTAACGAAGCAACCATTTCTTTCTGACTTAGTCACTCTTCTACTACATTATCTGAAATACAGCTGTTTTCAATTTTACGTTCACTTCTTACTGACCCAATAAACTTACCAGTTTCCCTGACTCTGCACACGCATTCTTCACTGCCTGCTAGTTCTATGTAGGTCCCTTTTGTTGTTATGTTTTTTCTGCACATCTCCTTTCACTCCCAGCTTTCCTATTTAGTGACTCCTTCAATTCCTACAGTTCAGGGAATCTGGAAACGGGCAGAGGTAAAGTTCTGCTAACTACTAGAGAAACAGCTTTAGATGTTTTCTATTCTCTTTCTATACCAGCTAAGGCAACTTCTATCACATTTTTGTTCTTAAACATACTTCTGTGCTAAACAAAACATCAATATTTCAACAGCTTTCTTCTGCATTTTAGAAGAATGTACCTACATTTCTGTTCCATTACCAGAACTTTTAAGTGCTAGGACAATATCTTAGTGTATTTTTTATTTTGTCACCACACAAGGCAAAGCCTGCAGTCCCCGCTTCTTTATAACTTCAATGATAATTATTATCAGTCAATAAAATGTACTGTGCTAAAAAACACATTCTTTAGCATATTAAATATGACTTTGTGACTACAGTGAACAAAGGCAACATTTTCAAAAACTTCTTCACTGATCACAGACAAAGAATTTAAAATGAGTCCCCAAGCCCGTATGCTGCAATGCCAACACACTTCCTTCAGAAGATTCATCCAACACGTAAAATGATCTGCAATGGATTTGGATGCTCTTCAGCTCTCCTGCAGGTTAACCTTCAATAAAGGGAGTAATTAGATGCATTTAACATCTGCTACAAAGCCACCAACATGATTTTTTGAAGCTTTGTACCAACACTTACAGTAGTATTTCTGATCTGTTTCCAAGTAAATTAAATTGGGAGGGAAGACAAAAATGCCTTTTCCATGTTAAATGTGTTTTGCAACCACTTTCAGTGAAAACACTTCATGCTCCTGTCACACTTTCTCTTTTGAATCAGTGTATCATTGCCACTGCCCCGCTGAAAGCCTCTATTATTGCTGCTTATCTGTTCTCTAGATTTCATGTAAATGCAAATAATCACAATGATCAATGTATTTCCAGATATCTGAATGATGATAACCACAGTTTTTGCTTAAAGCAGTAAAACCACTGAAGTTACATGGCTGAAAACCGTGTATGTTTCATAGAAACCCAGCCTCCTTATTTTCAGCTTCAAAATCAGGACCAAGGCCACTGACTTGCCTTTGAATGACTACTGAACATACAGTTAACCAGTCATACATCTACCCTTTTCCACAGCTAAATGAATATACTATTTCAATTATTTCAGCATGAAGCAACACAGACCAACATTCAACTGTAGATTCAAATAAGAGCTTTAATCAAAGCACAGACAGCAGTGAATACTGCATTCAGACTCCCCTCACTCCAAAAAAAAGTTACAAAAATACTCCAGAAGTATTTTATAAATTTACAAATCGTAAATTTTACTTTTACAAATAATATACAAACGTTTTTCACTGCAAACCATATAATACATTTCTATGTTACAACTGTTGCCTTCTTTTAGAATCGTATGTCCTGAACTGTTCTCAGAACACATGAGAGTAATTATCTCAAAAGTACAATACATTTATTTGTAACTAGGATAGAAAGCACTGAAGAAAATTATTCTAAAGATTCAGCTCTGGGTGTTTTGAGCATCAACAAAACAAGGTTAAAACCAATCTGCTCTGGTCAGTCAAACCTCCATGCCCTGAAATAGATGCTACCATCACGCTTTTCTACTAACCTAGAGAGCAAATAAGCTAATTAGAATCTTGGCATTTTTGATTGATTAACCCTCATCTTCAGAGTTAGTGTTAAGAGAGGTAACAACTCTTTCAGATATAAATAGAAGAGATGATTTATCCAGAAAAGGACAGTGCTCAGAATATAGTTTGTATTTTACCCTAGGCAGGTAATATATAGAACTCTTTGCGTGTTCTCTGACATCCTATTTTGGTTGTCACAGTCATCCTCTCTACCTGCCTCATTCCATCACTTGCTGAAGAAGATTTATCTTAGTCATTTAACAAATAAGTCTTCTCCAGAGGCCAGAATACTTACTTAAAAAAAAGCCCCACAAAGCACTCCAGTAACTCATGCAGAGAAATCTGGGGAACGCCAGAGGAGTCCTTTGACTTGTGGACAGTTCGAATTACAACTAAAAACTGAGAAACTTAGAAGAAGGAACACACATTTGTGCAACAGAAAAAATACCAATATTGCTTTAATGAACAAAAGCAATAACAAAAAAAAAAAAAAAACAAACACAAAAAAACTTGCTGGACATTTTGCAGTCTCATTGAACTACACTGTTGCTCAGCTCGGTCAACCTGCTTCACGTCTGAAAGCGCTACAAAGAAGGAAATACCCAGAATGCACGGGAGAAACCAAACCCCATGTACTACAGTCACACAGAAAATAGTAACTGACCCTGTTCATCTTGTGGCACTGACTTAGACAGGGACTCGGTTCTCCTTGGCCCACTTTTTCATGATGCGGATAATGTATTCCACTTGAGAATTACCAGTGCTTCTCAGGAGATGCAGTACTTCCCGCAGAGTCTCTCTACAAAGGAGTAAAGCAAAAATTTAAATGCAGGTGAGAATAAACTGATAAAATAAACAAGCACCCACATCCAAACTATTTTGTACAACATGGTTCATAGGCAGAGAGATCCATTTGTCTATCAAGTAGAAATAGGCAAAAATGCACGATAGTTTAGATACTAAGGGAAAAAACAAAGTCTTGTTTGCAATTGCAACAGGGAGAGAGTTTTTATGTATAAATCCCTACTCTTGCAAAATAGTACCCCAGAACAAAACAAAGTATTTTTCTTTAATGCTACTTACTTGCTAGTCTGAGTAGGGCAACATCTAGTTTAATGCTACCAAAGCACCTTACAACTTACTAATACAGAAATAGCATGGAAATGAACATTACCAATAGGATAAACCAGTGCGAACCTGCAGTTTGCTAGCTACTTTACAACAAGAACTTGTAAGTATAATGTTAAAATGGGCAAGCTATGTATATTTTACTGCATCTATTGCAGCACTTGCCAAAAGGACACTTGAAGGATGTACTGGTTAATGAGATTATTCCAGCAGTGAAGGGAATACAAGGAATTTGTAGAAGCCAAGATGCACACCTTCCAGTCATGTACGAAATGGCAACTTTGGCCAGGCGAGAATGGCCATCTGGCAATAAATCAGAATATTCACAAGGGAACAGTTCTTAAATACAGCCTCACTTCTCTCTCTTTCTTCCATTCAGTGAAATGGACCAAAAGCAAAATTATCAATAACACAGATAGTTTCCTTTAAGCTTTCATCAAATAAGTATCTTTGACTGACAGTTTTTAGAAAGCAAAGGTTAGCAAATTTTAGCAGTCTCTCATTTAGTCACTGTTTAGAGAAACCACATCCTTCCTCAAGTGCTGAGTAAGTGCCCCCTTATTTCTGTTCTGTGAACCTTAAAATGTCATGGGACAGTTTTCCATTCTTAGGCCATCAACATGAAATGAGGTCCTTTCCCTCAGGACACAAAAGATATTACATTTATAACTTAGCTCTTACTAGTATAATGACCAATATATTTTGGTAGCCTACAATTCATAGCATTCACTGATAAGACATTCTCTACCACATATTTTCTAACCGTTGTTGTGGAAGATGCAATTCCAAATTGAACACTGTGGAACCACTGGACAGAGTTTCTTTTCTCCAACAGGTCAATAAATAACTGAAATAAATAATTGCTCCCAAAACTAAGATTAAGATTTTAGCTTATACCTAATTGGAAATAGGAAAACTGCAAAATAAATTCAGATACAACAAAGAATACTCACTTTGCTTCTCGGCCAGCTAAGATCATTTGAAAGACGCCAACACAGGCACCTCTCTTCCCTTCCCAGTATTCAGGATTACTGTCCAGTCTCTCCAGAACATCAAATGCTTTGGCTGCATAGTAAAACTGACGCATCTGCATAAGAAGAGAATCACTGAATATTCCTGGCTATATGACCATCCTTCAGAAGAGGATTAACAGTTTTGAGTTCAGCTTTCTGAAATCAGCAATAAGTCATAGAAGCAATGTGCACTTATTCTCCTGTTTTTCTTCTGGCAGCAAGTGACACAGAACAGGTACATTTCAGTTCTATGTAGGGAAACGTGATATTATAACATTATTGTTACACATCTTTGAAAACAAAGACAAACTGCACTGTGAACTTCTATTAATTGGTTATGAACAGCACTGTTCTGGTTTTGATCATATACATTTATCAAAAGCTAACAGAACTTCTTACCCACTTTTACTTTTCCCCTCCAAATCAGCAATAACTTAGAGTATGAGCTGCCCTACATACAGTAATATCTACTGTACCAAACTCCTTGATACAACATCAACTCTAATTAGAATAAGAGAATCATTAACATTGGAAAAGACCTCGAAAATAATCAAGTCCAACCACCACTAGTCCAAACAAGTCCTAACAGTTTAAAACAGAACCGCTTTTTCTCATCTAGAGATGGATCTGTATGTGGTTTGGGTTAAACTCAGAGCTAAATTTTACATTTCACTGTTACAGTACAGTACGAATTAAGATTTGGTGATTCTATACACCAAAGTTTTCCGAAGCATAGGAAAACTGACAATGTACCCTATCTTTTCTGCCTTAGACTCCTTACTTGTAAGAGGGAACAAGAAGCAAGTTGGTTGATAACAGTCAGTGATAAAGGAGTGATTGCAGTAACTGCAGCTTTTCAAGTCACTATAGCTCATGTGAACCTTATCTGTGTCTTTGAATGTTTTCCAGTTCAGCAAGCCTGAGTAGTAATGTTTGTGGCTAGCATCTTCCAACAGGAGAAACGGAAGGCAGACTGAGTGTAACCTCCCATCCTTTGGTGGCTGGAAGCTTGTCCTTTTCTCTCAGCAGATGCAGGCTGTGGGAGTTACATTTGGATACTTTACTCAGAGAAGTATAGGTACTGCAGAATAATTCCCTTTCCTTCATATACATGGTGATGTTAACCACAGGTGACTGGAAAGCACTTATATGAATGGGAATAAAGATGGTGAGTATAAACAGACATCTCAGCTCAGAATATACTGAATAGTGATCTCTCCAAAGTGGCATCTGATGTCGTTCCATTAAGCAGATAACAGTTTAAAGTCCTCTTTCTACCTCACATAAAAGCAAGAATTGCTTGACCCCAGATTATGTGCTGCTTCCTGTATGGATGGATAAGATGGTCTATTTCATGATAAAGAAGCAATAAATTAGCTAGAAGTCCTGCATGCTAGATTCCTCAAGCAACTGCTATCAGAACCAGCAATGGGGCATCCAGCTACACCTAGTCTCAGATAGCTGTTAGCCTTGTTAAATCATGTTCATTCAGCATTCTGTTGAATGAAACCTTGCGTGACTGCTTCTTAAGCTACAGCTATGATGCTGTTTGCAGACCTCCAGTATATAATATAATATTTCAGAAAAAAACTGGAGAATTCTATATAAACTCAAGCAATACATTGCAATTGCCATTAAGTGGGAGAAGTAGAAACAGCTGATATTATAGACAGACAAGTTATAATACTGCATTAATTAGATAGCCTTTGAAATGAAATTCCTCAGTCATTTGTGGCCATATGTAGACATAAATAACATGAAAAAATTTAGTCCTGTTGGCAATTTTAAAGAGCTCTAGATAAATCCAAACCATGGAGCTGCCTCTCCTCTAGTGCACAATATGGTTTTGAGAAGAATTTACTCAAAGTAATCAACTGATAAAAACGAGACTTAATATGATCTAGAGATTTTACATAAGATCTAATTGTCAGCTTGCTTTCAAAAATTGCAGCCAGGGGAGATATCAGAGGTGACAGCAACTTGCTTGAGAAAAAAAGGGCAGATCGTGCCTTACCAATCTGGTGGCATTCTACCTTGAGCCCAGCTCAACAAGGAGAGGAGAAGGATCCAAGGACACCTTACTGTGGGTTTCCAGTACTTGAGGAGACCTTACAAGCAAGAGGGAGACTGACTTTTTACATGGTCTTATAGTGATTGGACAAGGGGGAATGGCCTTAAACTAAAAGAGGGGAGATTTTGGTTAGGGCTTAGACAGAAATTCTTTACTCAGAGGGCAGTGAGGCACTGGCACAGGCTGCCCAGAGAAGCTGTGGGTGCCCTATCCCTGGAAGCATTGAAGGCCAGGTTGGATGGGGCCCTGAGCAGCCTGAGCTGGTGGGTGGCAGCCCTGCCCACAGCAGGCAGGTTGGAACGAGATGATTGTTAAGGTCCCTTCCAGTCTAAGCCATTCTATGTTTCTATGGTGAATGAAATACATAAAAGATGTGTTAAGAGAGGATCCTCTCAGTTTTAGAAGAGCACTTTCAAGATCACAAGGTAGATTTTCTGTTTTACAGTTATGAGTTGTTTAGGATTTTGAGAAATATGTTACTTTGTCTGATGAAGGAAAACAGCAAAGAAGAATGTCATAGATAGTATGCAGGTATTGCTGCTCTTTAGAAAACTTGGCTGAACTGAGAATCTTTGAGAGGTTTTCAGTAAGCGTTCGCTGTTCTATATGATGGCAAGTTTGGTCACTGTATCTCTAATAAGCCTACGCTAATAGCAGCTAATACTTGTTTATTCACTTAAATTAAGAGTCTCCATTGAACCAGTTCCTCAAGATTTATATCTGTTCTGCTTTCCTCACATCTGCTTTCTTAAAGCAGTGAACTATTCTATTTTCCAATCACAAATCATTTCTTCTTTCTTCTATAGCGCCATTTACAATCCTCTCAAACCAGTTGGTCTTTACATCTCTACATTCATCCTGCAGATAAAGCTCACATTTTCTATTACACATTTTGCAGAACAGATTCAAGTTCGAATCTGTGCTAAGTCTCACTGTGTAGAAACACCATCTGAAGAATTAGATACTATGAACTGAGGCAGAATCGTAATCAGCTTCGCAAGTTCTCTTCACTACTAACACAGCTTTTTATGAACTAGAATTTGTGGAATAAACTATTGTTATTGACAGATCATGCAATAGTTTGCCAGTATTTTAGTCACTGGATTGTCTACCAAGAACGCCCATAAGTTACAATGCTGACTGAGCCTTGCCAACTTATCTGCATTAATAACCATACCCCTGTTACAAGTGGAAGTTCAGTACTGATGACAAAGATGAGAAATATATAAAAAAAAGGCTGTTAGTGAAATTGCCTAATTAACATGCTGTACACTAAGTTCTAAAGCATTGAGATGCAGAATCATGTAAAAGCTCTGGTCCAACTTTTTTTTAAAGAGAAGACTCACTTTGTAGCAATCATTTGCAATGAGCTGCAATAGGTTAAAGGACTCCGCTGAGGTCTCCATCTTCAGATAGAGCTTCCAGGCCAGCTGTGGTTTCTTATTCATAATATCTGCAAACAACAAAAAGCTGGGATCATTAAAAGAATATGACATGCACAATACTCAGTGAAAGGTGGAATGTTTCTAAATTTCTTTGCTCAATGTAAATGCATGCCTCACCCTATAAGCATGAAGTTGGGAAGGGAAACGCATCCTTATCTTCTGCCTTCCTAGTGATAACAGCAATTCATCAGAGAACACTAATAATTATGGAGTATGCATCTCACTTTGTATTTCACAGATATAGCAACAAGCACAGCTCGCATAATTTCAGAAGTGAATAAGCAACAGAACAGAAAGCATAATAGAAGGATTTTATGCAGGACAATTAACTGGGCAATCAATCTAGATGTTGAAATTTAGGATTTTGTGTTCTTATGCACATAAAGATTTTAACTGGCACTGAAATAAGGTCTCTGATAATTGGTGCCTACCTCAATCTAAACACTGAATTCCCATGGTTCATAGAAAACCAAAGGACTGGTAGAATAAAATAAAAGCTCCTATAGCCTACAGGCATAATAAAATGTGTCATTATGCATCTACTGGAAAAAAAATGTGTCCAAATTCCTGAGATTTTGTCCTAGTTTTAAATTTTAATTTGTGACTGGAATTTTTCATTGGCTTTCAAGCATACCTGTTAATATACAATTAGAAATAAAGTGAATATTCCATCTCAGCTAGTGAAAATGTCTACTAGCACATGTGAATATAAAGAATTCTAAGAACTGATTTTATGAAGATAAGGACCATTCTGTTAATGTGAGGCTTATATTGTTACTTCCAGACACATTTGAGTACTAGGAGAAAATAAAAGGAAATGAAGTATTTCTTTTTTGAGTCTTATCAGCTGCTCACAGAGTAGATGGTTGCTCATACATGGAGAAGCCAATATGTATGTTGCAGGTAGAATGAGTGGGAATCATCAACAATAAAAACATAAAAATGCAGGATTTATGGACAGTTCTCATTTAGGAAACAGTATGGCATCCACATCAGATTTTTGTTTCATCAGCTCTGGATAACACACGCAACAGCAAACAGCCAGGCCTTAATTTCCACATATGAACCCATCTATCTGGAGAAATGGACTACTGTGTTCATTCAATGGCTTTTTACCTCCTCTTCAGGAAGAATTTGATGTAAATAGTCCAACAACCTTAAACAAAAAAATATTGTCTAGCTTCCAAAAAAGATGCATCTCTAGTGCTTCCTTCCCTTTGGAAATATTTCAGGATTGAATTGTATATGACTCAATACCTAATTGTACTCTGACACGAACGAATTAGAATGCTTTGAAATTTCCATAGCAGCTTTTATCCAGAAGGATATAATAGCAATTTATAAACTTGACACAAAAAGATCAATATACTCATCAATGAACAGTTCCTTCTGCAAAATATTCCAGAAGCTGTTTGAAATGAAAAATGAAATTTTTAAGATAGATAAGAATATAGCACCTTTACTGAAACTTCAGGAGGAATTCAGAGCGGTAAGAGGCACACCTGAGAATAAATAGCAACTTTAATGAAATTGCTACAAAATTTATAATTGATAATTGATTAAAATAGTGTTAATTCTACCTCTAGTAGAAAAGTTAGCGCACTTAGAGTACTGCACTTCCAGAATCATGTCAAAGAACTACTGTAGCACAAAATCAAAGGGAGGAACGCTGTCTACTGAACAAGCATGAATTCCCTCAGCCATGGGAGTACTCCCAGTAAAACTGGAATTATACAGACCCTTGTGCCTGACCCAGTATTGCTGCTTCTATTTTATGTTTTACTCTGAACATTTTACAGTTTTAATCCAGTCTTTCAAGACAGGAAATCCTCACTCAAGCAACGGAGTAGACAACTGAGAAGAAAAAGGTTCACTGGTTAGGACAAAACTGCATTGATGGAACCATGAAAGTATTGAAGCTGTAACTGCTTAGTGAAGCCAGACATACGAAAAGTGCAATAACCACCCACACTATAATGAGCGCACAATCAGCTTTTCACTTTTAAAGTCCTGAATCCACCTACAACATTACATTCAATTAGGACAGTGGATTGCCAAGACTGATGCAATAGAGGAGTATCTGTATTCTGCAAGGTAGAGAGTAAAGTGACTCACAGCAGCGAGCCAGCCAGCTAAGGTAAACAAAATCATTCTTTATCTTCTCACTCTGGATCAAAAGGAACACCTGCAGGAAGAAGGAAAATAAAAGATTATTTATGCACATACTTTTAAACAAACACAAGGCAGACCTGCCTCGTTTCAACATGCAGGTAAGGCTTGAGCCATGCAACAATGGCTTCATGAGAAGACTTTGAGTTTGCAAGCGTAGTGCTGGGGCATATTGCTACGTTGGGTAGGTGGAGGACTGAAACAGTGCAACGCTTATCAAGGGACTTCTGCAGCTTCGAAGTGCCAAGCTGTGCAGAGGGTGTGTACTGCTATGAACAAGCACCGGTGAGTGGCCACACAACCCAAACAGCACAAAGGAACACTGGGCCTGTGGGAAAAGGTATTTGGAACTTGTTTGTTTAGAAAGCAATGCATGCAATTAAATTAGCATCATCCTGAAATACCAGAAGTTTCACTATACATATGAGCCTTTCTTCCCCGTATGTGTCAGAGTTCATTTTAGGTGAGCAATAATCCATTTCTTACCCTTTTGGTTTCAGTAAGGTTCTGAGGCAAAATATTAGTCTTTTGTAACTTACTGTACAAACACAGGCTTATTACATTCTGCATTTAAAGGGATGTGTGTGTGGGAAGTTATGCATTTTAAGATGTACTCTGGCTTTATTAAGAGGAAAAAAAAAAAAAAAACCCAGCTACGTATGCCTCTTTGCATGTGTATCTGTAAGTATACTTAGGATGCTTCTGGGAAAAAAAAAAAAAAAAAAAACAAGCAAAATATCTTTATAGGAGCAGATGTATGTACTGGAATTGTGAGTTCCACAGAAATAGAGTGAGTTTTGGAAAAAAATAACTGAGGAGAAGGAGGAGAGCTCTGTTGTGACCAGCTTTGAAGAATTAAAAAATTAGAAAGGAGAAAATCAAAAACCAAAACAAAAACTGTATGACCCACTTTGGACTATATGTTTTTTTCTGGTTCATCTTCTGATATCCTTATGGAAAACATAGCTTCCATCTTCATGATGGTTGTTTGCTTCTGCATATTTTAATTGTAATTAAGTTGCTACTGCACATAGACACAAAAAATGCTGTGTGTAGAAGTTAATCTCTTCCAGCTGCATCTGGATGCTGCTGAGTAAGATAGTGAACACTTCCTCTTCTCCTCCCACATCTCCCCAAGGAAGAAAATGTTTTTTTTTTTGTTGTTGTTGCATGGGTTTTTTTTAAACACAAATTTCTAGGGACACCTTGCAGCTCTTAACTATTCAGTGTCTTTTACTCAGCATGCTCTAGTCAATCTGAACAACAGGACTGCCTGGGATCCCAGACAAAGTGTAGGAAATCTGATTAAGAAGGCATTCTTTGATCAATTAGAGAGAGCTGCAAGCACTCTTGTGACGCACCACAAACAGCATGACTCTCCATATACCTCGCATTACAAGATTAGCAAGATAATCTTTTCTGAATAGTGTTCCCTGTGAGTTTCAGTTCCTTTATGAATGTTCCACACAGTGTAATTATTTTCAACCAAAATGAAGATGTAGATGGAAAAAAAAAAGGAAGAAAATAGAAGAGTCTGAGGGAAACATTTGTATTATTGCTTTCTAAAGAAAGTAAAAACATACCTCTTCAGCTTCACTAAAAAGGCCCATGGACGCTTTGGCTTGGGCGTAGTTGAAGTTAAAAGTGTCATCATTGTAGAAGTAACTCTGGAAAAAAGAAAGCCACACAGAAAGAAAGGAAAAACTCAAATGGTGTAATAAGATTAAAAATAACACCCCACTCCAACTCTGAGTCAACAACAATCAAGACAACAGGAAGGAAAAAGAAAAACCCACATTATGAACATACGACATTTATAAACAGTGGGTAGAAAATTATGGACTGGCTTTCCATCCTACATTTCTGACTACAAACACAGCCGGAAAATTCCACAGTATTAACCATGAGTTATCTGGAAAATATTCCAAGCTTTAAATTGCAGTGGCAGTTTTTATGGGTGCCATTTTCACTTTGGTCATGTGAAGACATGCTGTGCTGCCATGGTCTCTTTCACCTCCCAAACACTTACTTCACCACTAGAGTGGTAAATAGGTAGCTGACTCCCTAAAGGCTTAAGGAGATGAACAGTTTGTTTTTCCAAGACTACTCAAGAAGTTCAACAAGACATCCTGTGGATCTGGTTATGTGACAGATGCTAATCTGAAACACTGGATCACAAGAAAGAGGTGGAGCTGCAGTGCCGGGCTGCAGCCAGGGAGCATACTTTGTAATAGGGCTTTCCTAAGCTCAAGACTTGCTTACAGGCACCCTTCTCTCTTAGTGCAGTACTAAGCTGTTCTCTCCCATGATATCAGACAGGACACACTTGGTTAATGATAGATGGTTAATCTGGCTGCATCTCTTCTGAAACACTGCATGGGCCAAAGCAGGAAATAAAACTGTAGATATAGATTAGCCTGATGTTTGAGTTTGACCCAAATAGCTTAGATTTGATCATGGTCAGATGTCCAGATTAAAGTATAATTCAGATGACCAAAGTTAGCTGAGCACATTCTACATTCAGTTCTGTCACCACACTGCCTCACAGGCAGACCTGATATAGGTAAACTGGATCACAATACCACAGCAACAAGCATGAATGAGACTGAGGATCTCTGCCAAGCAGAGGTACAGTGCTTGTGAAAGAACCCAGGAAAAAAGCAGGATGGTTTATCCAGTGTCCACAGTTATCACGAGGAAAGCTTTCTTGGGAGCATAATAGCAAGCTGTGTGGAAAAATAATGTCTTTCCTTATATAACATCTATAAGAGAAACAGCGTGTATTAGGAAGATCAGTTTCTAGCTAACTTTGGTTTGCTCCCTCATTAAGAGTGAGGAGGAGGTGAAAAGCATAGCTAGGACTGTATAAATATATGGAGAGCGAGGGACAAGACCCTTTCTCGGGGCTCTGTCTTCTTCCATTATGTATAGACACTTGAGGAACCTCATCCCTTCCCTGTCAGAGGCAGTCACAAAGACCCAGTCCACTCACATATACCTAGCCACTGCCTTGAGAGAAGAGGTGAGAAGTTGCCAGTAGTTGCCAGATGTCTAGCTTTCACCTAAATAATCTATGCTAAGGTCCAAAGGAGCTGGTGAATACAGCAAGCTATGTGAAGGCATGAGGATGAACTGACTGGGGGAATCTCAAACTAAGCCTGTACAAACATTTCAGTACCCTTAGGGTGAATTAACTGGTTTCACCAAATGAGAATTACAACACTTTACTGTATACTTCCTCAATGATAGTTTTGTGTGAATCAGCACAAGTCTCAGGTTAAGCAAAGCTGGTAAGCAAGATGCTGGTTTTACTGCATGAATAGCTCCTTCTGTTCAAATACTCTCCATTGTATTTTTGAATTAAAACTGAAAAGAAGCTCTGTCAGCAACCAAACTCAAAAACTGTCATCCTATCCTGGCTGTATTAGTGCCAGAGACCAGAACTGCTGCAAAAACAAGGCTAGTTGAAATGGATCTGTGTTGCAAGATATTCAGGGCAGCTACATGGGTGTTTTTTTCAGTCCAGTGCATTCTATGCACTGGACTTCACTCTTTTGTGGTCTTTTTACTGGCCTTCAGTCTTTCCATAAAACTGTGCTCTGAGGGACACCTATTTCAATGAGACACTCAGATACTCAGTTGAATGATGAAGCATTCATTGTGGCCAGAACTCAGCTGACCTTGAATTATCTTCTCTTCTCAGATGATCGTCAGTGCTACAACGTCACCAGCAGAGCAGCTGGCCATATATTTATAATACTCTGTCCATTGAGACATTCTCATGCCTTGAGCTGTTTTAATCAATCATAGATGAAAGTGGTATTTCCTGTAAGTATCATGCAAACAGTCTTCAGAGAGCGCACGGCTCTACATAGAGCTGCAGACATTGTATTGAAATTTATTTCTATCAATGAAAAAACACAAAGGTGACCGAAAAGCCACCTAATCCTGGTCTGTAAAATGGTACAAGAAGAACTACTTGCACTCCCATGACCTAACTAAATCTGACCAGTGGCTAGACTCAACTAAAATTGATGAGTGTCATCTACCTCAAAAGGACCATGCAAGGAAAACAGTAGTAGGCAGAAGACATCTGTCCTCAGTTCTTGCTTTTTATCAACAGCACTATGTCTCAAAGTGCCAGTAGCTATAAACCCCTTCAAGAATTTAACAAATACATGTTTTACCAGGCTTGATCATTTTGCAACCTGCTAGACACAATCTATAAAACCTTCCAAAAACTGTAATTCCAGCAAGCCTATATTGTTTTCAATACAAATCAAATAGAGGTTTCAAATCTAACTGGTTTATTCTAATCTTCATTTTGTATTACTTTGTCTTCTTACCAATCCTCATTTTGACTAATTTTATTTTCTTTCATTTCTATAGCAAATAATGCCTATCTTCTAAATCTCTTCAGACAGTATTTCAATTTCTAATAATTCTCTGAATTACTTTTCTTTCTGCACTGCAGAAGGGGAGGCCAGTATTTCAAATAAGAGTAAACCACTATGCAATGAAACGCATCGATCATTTTTCTATTGACCTTTCTTTACTTAGCATAATATTTTGTTTAATCCTTGTAACACATTCACTTTGCAAGTGTGAAAACTGAGGGAACGCTAAGAAAGGTTATATTTGCCTAAAAATGTTTCAGAAAAGGTATACAGTTAAAAATAGGCACGTGCAACACTGTTTGCCATATGTGGAACATACTGCGGTACATTATTCTTTTCTGATGATTGGTTTTGGCAAATTACTGTTATGAATGGAGAAGCTGAGATGCAAGCAAAGATCCACTTACATATAACATGTAACAGTAGTGCTTCATACTTTCAGCAAAGCAGCTAATTTAAAACAAAAACCAAACCAAACAAAAAAAAAAAAAACAAACACAAGAAACCAAAAGACCAAGCAGTCAAATAGCCCCTCCTCTCATTAGGCACACATAATAAAATCTTTTCTCCCATATCTGACTAAGTAAGAATGCTCCTTCTTCTAGTTGATAAATATAGCAGGATAGAAAGTTTGCATACCTGTACCTCTTGCTATTTCTGCCTCCTTCCTGGCAGTCTTTAGATCTGTATTTCCCTCTGCATGGAATCTTACTAACATCTTATGAAGAAACATTGAATATTCTGCATTCTTCCTTTTTTTTCCCCTTCAGATTTTCTTTCCAACCTTTCCTACACCATTTTCCTTTATACCCTCACAAACAGAATTGTCTCACCAAATCCCCTCAATTTAGTACTTCTCTTACCTCATGACTCTGTCCTATGATCTCCCTATTGCCTACTTTCACCTTCTTAATTTCCGTTTAGTATCTTGCTCACTTCTGACTCTTTCCCTTACAAATGCTAACCATGCTTTACTTTCCAATATTAATGATTACTCCACTGAGCTCCCCAGATGCTACCATATTCTCCCCTTTTCTAAGATTTCCTATATACATTGGCAGTGGTCATTAATCTCATTTAACTTTATCCTTTCCAGGTTAGAACTGGTTGTTTAAGAGCTGTGCATTATCTGTGGAGTGACTCATTCCCTTTATGATAACTATAAGAAATACACAAGATGAATTCTCCTCTGGAAGTTATCATCTGTCCATATTGGCTATACACTGACACAAGTTGATCAGTTATAACTGGAATTCTAACTCTTAGATGGCCTAAGTTAGGCAAAACAAATCTCACTGCTAGTTTCTAGTGCTCCTTTTCTTCAACTAAACACACACTTCAGTTTAGGGTAACAGGTATCTTTTCATTCCACTACAGTGGAGCCATCCCAGTTGCTATAGCCACTTGGGATTTCATCATTGACCTACCCCCGATATAGTTTAAAAACATTACACTTCTGTCATTCTTCACCCATGCTTTGGCATTATTACAATCACATGCATACTCCTTAAGTTTCCCCACCCTTAGAACATCATAGCTCTCTCCCCATCTAGTGCATCTCCCAAATTGTTTCTTTAAAGATTCTCATTCCTCTTCTTATCAAATACAGAGTTCTTACTACTCTTGTCTCCAACCACTGGAACAAGATTGCAGTCACTTAATCCCATGATCAGAATGCTCCAACTATGCAGCACTGTTGTTCCCGTGTTTTAATGTGCCTATTACGTTTCTATGTCTTTTTCTGATTCACACAGTACAGCATAATTCCATAGGTAGTGATTCCAGGCATTATAGTAGTACCAATGCTAAATAATAATACTAACCTTGACGGAGTTGAGGTAAATCAGGACGTTAGCAAACTGTCTAAGAAGAAAGAAGCAGGAGGCCATGCACTGTCTCCCTGGAATGGTATCTGAAATTCAAAAGAGAAATGCAGATTAGTAGAATTTAAAAACTATGTGGTAATGGAGGTCACTGCCAAGATTGCTGGCAACTATGAAAGCAACTAACTTCTAAAAATAACATAACTTGCCTTTTCAGGCAAAAGAGTACACTAGAGGTTAGAAAAGCTATTAGATCATCTTGTCAACTTTTCTACAGCATACAATAACTATCACAAGACTGTATTCAACAGCACATTCTACAGAAACAAATTGTTTAAGTAATAGGACTTTTCCGTGACAAAAATCTATGCAGCATTATTTTACCATGAATTATTCTTACTTTTAGGAAACAACATTTGATACAAAGTCTGAGTTTGTTATTCTGACCTCATACCATTTTGCTTTAGAATTACACTCTTTGGTTATCCCAGACAAAGAAGACCTATATATTTTGATTTTAGTTCCAGTAAGAGAGCAAACTTCAGACACCAAAAACATAACCAAAAAATTTCAGTACATGCACAAGTTAAAAGACAGCATGAACGTTATTTTTCAAGCACTTGGGTTACCACATTGCTCACAAGTGATAATGCCATAAATAAGTTAGGCAGACAAGCACAAATGAGTGCCAGTAGGATCTTTTTTTTAAGAGTTTACTAGGACAATTTTTTTTTCTCAGACTCAGCCAGCAGAGAGTGGTCAGAGATGGATGAATCCAAGTAGCAGCTACGAAGGCAATATCCCAAGGTTGTTAAGAGAGCATGCTGCTCTGTGCTGGTGGTGAAGTGACAGAAGCTAAGATCCTAAGATTATCAACAGCCCTGAAGTAACCTGCTCTTTCAGGTTAGTTACCATCAATCCATCCACACTAGAAAATTGTATCTGAAGAACAATACTTTGACTGCGCCACAGCACTAAACACAGCATTTCACTAGAATTCCACTGTAAATTTTGCCTTCCAAGGTAAGGTACTAATTATTGCCAGAAAGCGTTATATAAGATCTCAAAACGTATTGCAAAGGAAAGCAAAACATTCTCATTTTTTATCTTGTTGCATGAGGAGATACTAGGCTTGGATGTCCTGTCATTTCCATAAAGAGACAATCATCCCTATCATTGGCTGAATGACATCCTTCAGTTCTCCAAATTAAGAAAATCATTTAGTTATTTATACAGTGTTCATTTGGGAGCAGAAACTGGCCCATACGTACTTTTTCCTCAATGTCCCTCCACTTCTTTTTTTTTTTCATTGTAATGAGAATGAAAGTACCTCAGGAATGCACTTTTTCTCTCACATTCAATTTTTGAGGCTGAAATTCTCAGTAATTTAAATAAAATGCAAACGAACATTTGAAGACTTAAAACTAGGAATACATTTTCCACTAAAAAGGAGTTAATAGGACCATGCATTTCTTTTCCCATTTATGGGAGATGTCTAAGTTTCAGCATTTAGTTTCATATCCACATTTTGGCAGGAAATTCTATTATCCCAGCACACTATCCTCCATATATTCCTTTTAATGAAACAAACAAACAAACAAGTAAAACATTTATAAATCTTGTACATCTCAGCATGAAAACCAAAGCTTTATAGTTCTATTCCACACAGTCCATCTTATGTGGGAAGAGGATAAAGTTCTCACTCCAAAAAATTACTAAGGGTGATCTAAGAATACCTCAAAGAAGCAACTGCACCAAACCCAGAAGAAATACTTCCTTCTTTCTGCTTTACACCTGCCTTGCTCTTAAGAGGACCACAGAAAACAAATGGGGTGCTGTTCTCCATTATGTCAGCAGTGTAAATAGGGTAGTTTGTAAGACTTATGTTCAGCACCACAAACACTGTATTTAATAGAAATTTTAATGCTCGTTTACTTTCACTAACGTTCTTCTTGCAACATTTTCTCCTTAAATTCTCTGATAACGGTTATGTTTTCTACCACGTTGAGACAATGCGATTAGATCACTTACAGCACAGGAATTACCTGTAACAATCTAGTTATATCCCCTTTGGTAACACCAATTCTACTTTAGGAGTCACTCAGGATTACAAATTCTTTATTAAATAGTAAAACAGAGCTGCTGTTCTGGGCATTATTTATTGTATCTAACAGTTGAGTACTGACTGCTATGCTCCAAATGCTTCCTGATTTTTTGCTTTTGGATGTGCCCACTCCTCTTAAATCACATAACTTTTCATATATCTAAGAATTTCATCTTGCACTGGAAAGGCCTCTGTTTGCTCTATGTTCCTCAAACTTCTGTGTCACAAATATAATTAAAAATAGCAAAGATTCATTTGCTGACTCCAAATGACCTTGCAAACACACAACACAGTATTCTTCATAAACTAACTTTTTGCTGCTTTTCTCTTCATCTAGTCATGGAATTTCTACAGCTAATGAGAGCAAGTCAGAAAGACAAGAATTTATTTTGAGAAAATATTCCACAGAGAGCCATACAATGACCAAGGTTGGAAAAGACCTCTAAGATCATCCAGTCCAACCACCCACCTATCACCAATATTTCCCACTAAACCGTGTCCCTCAGTACAATATCTAAATGTTTCTTGAATACCTCCAGAGATGGTGACTCCACCATCTCCCTGGACATCCCATTCCAGCGCCTGATCACTCTTTCAGAGAAGAAGTATTTTCTGATGTCCAACTTGAATCTCCCCTGGGGCAACTTGAGGCCATTCCCTCTCGTCCTATTGCTTGTTATATGGAAGAAAAGGCCAACCCCCACCTCACCACAAATCTTCGCTTCAATCCATTCACTTTTTGATAATCCACATTAAAGCCTGGCAGGTCCAATTCCAAGAAAAGAAAAAGCACAGGATTTCCTCACTCTAATCAGTACAACCTTCTTTTCCTTTGTTAGTCTGCAAAACAGCTAAGAAACTTGATAAAGATCTCAAACAGATGATCTAGTTGTTCTCTTTGCTAGACCGGCACAGTGGGAAGCATTGAAGTGTAACTTACATGCTTGAATAGCCTGGCTGGCTACAAGCCCAAGTGTACAAACAGGTGAGAATTCTGTTCTCCATTTCAAAATGCAGCATATTAAAAATGACCAAAAATATACATCATAATGGTTAATATGCTAAGTAATATAAGAAAATAAAAATGATCATATTGGATAGATCTGAAGCCTGTCTAGCTCAGAAGCTTGTGTAGTAAGAATATATGGCTACAGAAAGAATGCATTCTGGTTTCACATATAATATGTGATTTGGTAAATAACGCTACTTCCTTTGAAGCTTCTCCCAGCTTCCAACAACCTGCTCTTACACACTTCCTAACCACAACCGAAAATTTTGCAACAGCCAATGTAGTTTTCTTTTACGATTTTCTTTATACATTTTAGTTCTTGCAAGATTCTACATCTAAGAAGTTGTCTTATGTGAAAAAGTAATTTGTGCTCCTTGTTTTTAACTACCTTGCTGAGGATTTATTTCAACGCTCCTTAGGCTTTGGATGGTAGAGTAGCTAATTCTTCTCTACGCATCTTTGCTATGTATTTACAATGTTCTGTATCACGACTGTAATAAACTCAGTCATCACTTTTGCAGGCTGCGTACCCTCTTATTTTATTTCTTCTTGTTCAACAATCTGTACCCTTTCTTTTGTCCTTGTTGTGCTTATGTATGCTTTCTTGTTTTACCATATTCATTGGAAATGTAAGAATCAGAATCGCAGACAATATTCAAGCAAGGGAATTACAACTGTGTACAATTACACAGTAATTATTTCTGTTTTGTTCTCCCTTTCCTCATCAGTTCCTAAGAGTCTCTTCAGTTTTTCTAGAGCTTCTTATAATTTTGCAAATATAGTTAAAGTTTTTTTCTCCATATGTAATACTTCATATTTATCAAAGCTAAACTTAATTTGCATATTACTACCCAGCTTCATATATTCTTCCACAGCTTTCATCATTGTGGAAGCTCCGACTATGAGTAATTTTGTACCACTGGCAAACCAAGTCATGTCTTTGTTTGCCTCCTAAATCTAATTAATTATAAATATGAACCCTTTCTTTAGGAAGAAAAAAGGTTCTTTCAAGTGTTCTTATCAGGTTTGTTTTATCCTTTTCACCGCTACTTCTCATTTGAAACAGAAAACTTGTAGTGAAATGTTATGTGGCTTCCTTTCTTGAAATTTAGTACTAGAGAAATACTTGAGGTTTTTGTTAGCAAATGAATTTTGAATTCAATTATACTCAGATTACTGTAACAGAATTGGATTTTGATCATAATATTTCAAATCAAGTTCTATGTAATAATCTCTGTATTGGTCAGGAGTCACCTGATCATTTGTGTGCTCCCTTTCTAAGAAAGAAGAAAAGTTGTCATTCAAAATTTTTCCTCTGTATCATGCCACATCATTGCACATACCAGGTTAGCACAGGCAGAATAGAACTTGAACTATTTTTTAATTATCTAGCTACATAAAATCTCTAACCTCTTTAATATGCCAGCCACTGATCCTGCCTACGCTGGTTGGTGAATAATTTAGGCTCTATACTACGCATCTCATATTATCTGAGCGTAAACAGGTTTGTGTTACTCACTGATAAAGAAAACACGTACTTTATTTTGGACAAGGTTTCTGTAGTGCTTAGAAACATCTCTTCACTGGCATCATCTACTTTGTAAGGCCCTGTTGCAAATTAAATGTGAACAATATGCTATATATTACCTTCTTCCTATCGTGTTTTAAAAATGATTTTCAGTTTACAGCCTCTTCTAAAAACAGGTGTTCCACTTCACTCATCTATTTAAAAAACATCTAATATTTGTAAAAAACCCACATTTTCATTTTTATGTGTTTGTTTTTTGCCATGCCCTACCGCAGCTGTTTATTTCTTCTACTTGGTATCTACAGTTTGTTGTCCTCCACAGACCCTGCATTTGAGGATACAAAAATCACACTATTTCACTTCTAAAGGAAGAATTGGTTTGAACTGTATGCTCTTCTCTGTCAGCTTTTTTCCACAAGATTTTAAGAAGGTGACAAAGGTTTCAGCAACACACTAAATTTAGTTACGTTGCTGTCCTCTCTTTCTACGAAGGGGATTACTAATATAAGACAAGCTGCCGCAATACCTCTAAGACTTGCAATTTGAAGTATAGTCTCTTTTCTGGCCAAATTCTGGCCACAGTTTTGGAATAAATTGAGCCTTCTAATTTAAACTTGTAAATTTATTTTGAACTATAAATTAAACTTTCTCTCACTCACATTATAGCAACAGAATGCCTAGCACTAGTCAACCTAATGGTCAGCAGTTAGATGAAGATATGATAGTATATATTTGTATTTCATAGGAGGGATTACATAATGGAGAAAGAACATTTCAAACATACCACATTCACTGGCTGATTCACCCACCAACTGGAAGAACTGCTGAGCAATTTTCAGATGATCTCTCTAGGAGAAGAAAAAAAAAATCCAGAGTTGTTACTACAATACAAACTGAAAATGTGTTCTGGGGAACACATATGAGAAATTAAGAATAACAAGCAGGCAAACTGGGGATGAAGTAAAACCAGAAAAGGCAAACTATGCCAGTGTGTAGGTCTAGATACACTGGAATACTGTAAAAGCAAACAGGGTTTGAAAGCATGACAGGGAAGCCAAATTTAGTTTGATTTATTTTCAAGACTAGTAACAGAGACTTGCAGTTTATGCACTATGGACTGAGAACTGTGTGGAGTAATACGAAGAGACTCAGAGATCTTGCAGTGTAAATGTGAGATGACTTTCACTCCATTCCAGTCCCTACAGATCTGTTCATATCCTACTGTTGAAGAAGCTAGAGAACCTCATGGACTTAACTCACCGAATCCATTTCTTGTCCAAGAGCTGCATTTACCACTCCTTTGAGGATATACTCCTGGAAAAAAAGAGTAAAGAGGATCAAAAAAGGCAATGTGAAGATTTCAGGAGACACAGAACAATGTACTCACACATATTTTTCTTTCTAAAGTTAACTCTGTCCCAAACCAGTTTAACTGATAGCTAGTTATTACAAGAGCAAGTGCTTCAGTACAGCGTCACAGTCACCCCCCAAAAATCTATACTACTTGTTGGCTAGTCGCTTCTGCTAAATATTTGGGCTGCAAAGAGGTAGAGTGTTTTCTGATAAGATTTTATATTCAAAGATGATGCACCAGAAGTTACACCATAACCATCTTGGCTAATAATCAAGTGCAATATCATTATATTAACGCACAGATCCAACTTCCAGCACACACACTAGTTAACCATCACCACCACCACCCATGCTCCAAAACGCACAATGTTTCTCATCAGGGTAAAAACATCAAGAGGTTTGTGCTCATGCTATTCTACTGAAACTAGGAACTGGAACAGAGCATGCTGTAATCTCTACTGTGAGCTACAAAGACAGTTCTATTCTCCACTGAGCAACATTTTCTTAGCATGTAACCAACCCGTTTGTCTTGTTTAAATTTTATAATTTAAGAGTTCTAGCTATAGATATGCTGTAGTAGGCTCTCCTGATAAACTTGGACAGATCCCTCAAACATAAACACAGGAAAGGAGGGAAAAAAAGACTGTACACAAACTAGCAAAATGCAAGGAAACAATGTGACAGTAATAGCCAGCATGCTAAGTAATCATTTTAGTACATCAAGTCTTACAGATGCAGAATTAAGCCCTACAGACTCCATGACAAAGAATAAATTTGATAAGAACTATAGGAGGATATACATGTAGCTTTGCAGTCTTAATGGGGAGTTCCTTCCAATCATGGGTGAGAAAATTGAGAAAAAAAACCCACAAAGATTCTCAATTTAAAATGTATCAAGTGGGTGATATTATGGTACTCATACTAAACATGTATATGGGAAAAATGCAGGGAGAAAAAAGGGGCCAAAGAAACAATACCCGTATAAAACTGTTTAAGTATAGTAAATACTATAGTATATATAACTGTTTAAGTATTAACTATACTGAAAAATGCAAGAAATAAAAAGAAACAGCAGAAGACACTCCTCAGCACAGAATTACCACATCTGTGTTCGAGGTTTTCCTTTTCCTTTTCTCCCGCCCTCCATCTATTCCTCACACACACTCATGAAAGGTTTCTTTCATGCCCAGCTATGTGATCTTTGGAAACTAAACTGCAAAGAGGAATAAATCAGAGACTAGAGATGCTGGAACAACCACAAAAGAAAATGACAGTAGCAGTCAAGGGACACTGCAGTTTTCACTCACTGCAGCCAAAGTGAGATGGGATTAGAAGAGACCTATTATTTAACACGTTGAATCTAATCTAGCTCATTTTTATTGAAATGGCTTCAGGACAAACCACATGAGTGTCTGAGCTAGCAGATCCTGAGGGATGGTGGTAACCATCACTGAGGGAGAAGTGACAAGCAGCTGCAGTTGGAAGAGAGCTTTTATCTGTACAGTAACGGGCAGCTTCCTAGAATCAAATCTGCACAAAGAGTTGCATTTTCAATCGTCCTGGGCAGTGCAGTACTAAACATGCTAGGTACTCATGTGCGCACATATAATATTCTACGGATGACTGTTAAATCTATCACTGATAAAAGGAAAAAAAACGAGAGTTTTAAGAGTATGAACAGGGCAAGCTACCTGCAGGATATCAGTTTTGTATGTGGCAGAATTCATACTAATTTACAACCTGTCTTTATGTACCATGACATCATTTTCCAATTACCTGTGGAGCTGTAGGTTCCAAGTCTTTAATCAGGTTATAAGCCTCCTGCACATCATCTGAAATACCAGATGTTAGAATGCATGACAAACCACGGCATGCTGTCTTAGAACAAATCATTCATCCTCTACAACATTACCCTATAGTCACAGATGAAGAAATAAAGCATTTAGACAGGGAGAGAAAGGTACCTATAAATCACTGTGAACTTATATCACAATGGTGATGGTTTTCCAGAACTCAAATAACAAACGTGGTGTGAGTAATAGCTTCTTTATTACTACAGTTTTCCTAGTAGAGATGACTCAGTCCCTCATTCATAATCTAGTGGCTGCCTTTTCAACAATACAAGGTCAAGACAATAAATCCATTACTTCCCTGTCTATCTCTTTTCATATTTATTTACTCCATATGCAGGATAAGGCAAGATGTTTCTGAAGAGAAACTTCATTTTTTCTTATCAGCATTTCAAAATCTGTCCAGCACCTCTTACCTGATCCTACTTCTAACAAGCAAAACCACTACCAGCATAGAAGTATAAATGTAAATTTGGATTCAATAAGCAACTTTGCATCTCCCCAAGAAATAGTAACTGAAGAGATCCTAAACCTTATGAAGATGCCCTTTGAACTGACAAAACGTTGCTAATACAGCATTATACCAGTTGCCTATAAGAATAAACCTTATCAAACAAAGCCTCCTTTTTGCTACTACACATGATCCATACAGCGTGGTGACAGTACTCCAGAGTGACTTAAGGCAATATACACTGGAGATCCCAAGCTCCAATTCAACCTCTAACCAACAACTCTGCTTTTCTACTCATTCCCTAGAGCAGCCACATAGTAAGCTAGTACAGACTATCCAAAAGTAATCACTTTTTATTTAAAAAAAAATTAGAAATAATTTTTTGGTTTTTTTTTTTTTTGCTGGCTTAGCTACCAATGCTGGCACAAGGATCGCTATTCAAGGTAATTAGCAGGGCATGAGGAGGAGAAGAAACTACAGCAGCTCTGCTTTTTTATCAGTGTAGACCATCAGCACAGAATTCTCCTCTTCAGGCTCTGAAGATGTTCTCGAACAAACATAGGAAATTAGGATTGGAATTCCTGGCCCCAAACCCTAAAACTCACTACTTTAAACAGTTGAAGAAAATGGGAAGTACGTTTGTGCTTCAGTCTTTTCACTTCAGAACATATCTTTATCAGAAACCTTTAAGTTTTGGAGAGATGGCTGTAGACATTGGGAGTATTCTTAACCAACATTGCTATGCTATGAAGATTTTTAAAGGGAGACAGAGCCTAAGCACATTTTAATCCTAACTCCATAGCCTTCTTTTGTCAGTATGCACGTTATTTGAATAACAAAGAATGGAATCTAACTGAAATTATTGCAAGGTTGGCAGCAAATGAGTAAATGGACTGATTTTTAAGTGATGCAGATGTACTTTGCTTTTGTATAAGCAGAGATCAATTTGAAACATATCTTCCCCAATAATGTTAACAATATAATTGATAATAATACTAATATTGATTTCAACAATATTGATTACAGTAATACTGGCCACAGCATTTGCTAGGAGCAGCAAGTGCAGAGTTACCAATGTCAAAGTGTACTGACTGACCCAATGGATGCCTGATTGCATGGATAAGGAAATAGTAGCACATGCTTGACTTTAGCAAGGTCTTTTGACACTGTCCCTATAACACTGCCACAGCCATTTCCAGTTTCATCATTTTAGCCATACCTATAAACCCAAAAGCCTCCAGTTCTCTGAGGAAATAGATTTATTTGATGGCATACAATTACAGCCCTTATCTACAAGCCATGGGAATTTGTTTACATCACTGTTTCTCAGAGATACTGAAAATGAAATATATTACACATTACTGCAAAATAAAAAACATTTTGGGGAGTAATCAGTTGAGATTAGATAAATAAAAATCACCCCTGAAGCTACGAAAGAGCCAGAGGAAGGCATATTTACCTTGCCGGAGATAGTAAATCACAAGATTCAGTCTTGCCTCAGGAATAACATCAACCAGAGGGGGCAGCACCTGCAAAGCCCCTTCTCCTCCTCGGAACACCACCTGCAGATAAAAGCAGCATATTGATAACTGTATATTACAATCTTGCTTACGATCTCTTTAATTCCTATGTTAACAGCAGGAAGAGGTGAACAGTACCGTCTTCAGTGTAATTCCTGCTTTAATATAACACTAAAATTACTGTGTATGACAACGTTTATTCTAAAGAATATTAAGTACATAATTCATCAGTAGACATTGACTGATTTCAGATTTTAGCAGCTCACAGGTGTGACATACCAAACATTTTAAAGAATATGACCCAGAATAAAAGTGAGAACAAGTAACAAGTGCCAAGTTAGTCTCCTTATGATTATGCATGTGAGAAAAAAATAGTATAACTATTATACACTTGTTTAGAATGCCTTAAGATCTATAAAACAGTCGATGCCTTGTACTTCAGATTTACATGACAGTTCCTCCAAAAATATATATATATACTGACTCAATAAACTCCTGGCAAAAAGACCAACTTTCAAAATAAAGAATTTTAACTTATAAAAGTCCAGTCTGACAACATTGTTAGCTTGTTGTGACAAACAACTGCCTGATAAATAATAGCTATTGACAGCTGTTCAGCAATGTAATAATACTATTGTGGGGTAACTAACAGGTACTCAGTGACTCTTTTACTGCAGAATACATAAATACTTTGGCTTGTATCGGTATCTTTTTTCCCCATGCTCTCCCTGTCAAGTACTGTTTTGACAAAGACCATTTTCCTGAGTTATCTTAATTCCACTGACATTGCACTCAATTGTAGACGACAGTTCAAGGTCATGCATTTTGGCTTGTTTCTGTACTATCCTAATTGACTAGCCTCCACAAAATATCTTGCTAGGGCATTCTTACAAGCCATGATTTATTTTGATACGCCTTTTATGTGAAAGCAGCAACATTATTATTTTCATGATACAACCTCAAACTGTCAGAGAAAATGCCAGGGTAAAAAAAAAAAACAACAGCAACAGACTTGATGGAACATGGATTATACAGGCAAGTATTCTGGAATGGGACTTCCAGGGCAGCAGAGATTCAGATGTCTGCAGATCCCAAAATATTCCCTTTCATATGTCTTCAAGAAAAGCTCTACAAACAACTGCAGATCCCATTAAACTCAAGAAGTACATTACTCACCAGATTATGTTTAATGAGCTCCTTGCCAAACTCAAAAGATGATGAGGCACTGTCTGTCAAGTTCTTGAGTTCTGCCTGGAATTACATACATTCAAAAAGTTTAACAATAAAACAACAACAACAAAGCACGCAAACATCAATGGAGGATCATATTAGTCCCAAAACTGACAGAAACATCTCCACCAGCTCTGGGTCACTGGAAGAGTTATGTCTTCCCACTTCTATGTGGTGATTTTTGCCAATTGAATAATACATAGACAGAAGGTCAAAAGTGGAGCAGGAAAACAGTAAGACCGCTGTGCACGCATGTGTACAGATGGTTTAATACCAGGGTAACTGAAGTAGGTGAAACTCTTAAGAGAAGGACACAATGTTGGGATAAAAGGCCATTATCAACATGATTAACTGATTAAGACAGATAACAAGGAAAAGAAATCCCTAAGGGATCTTGAGCTAAAATGAAGGCAAACTGAAAGGCTGTCAAATAGATACCTCAGCAGCCTTTCCATTGTACAGTCGGAAATGGTTACAAGCCTTAAGGTTAAGAGCAATGGTGCTGTCAGGAACTTGCTGAAGATAAACAGCTAGCACTTCTTGTGATACATCATAGTAATCCAGCTTATAATAGCATAAAGCCACATATACATTCAGAGCCAAGTACTCCCTGCAGAACGGAGAAAAGAGCATTTAAGACAACATTTCAATCCACCAGATAGTTATATTACAGAATATTAAAATCAGTGATGAAGCCCTATATCTTTAACAAACGTATAAAATCTGGACTTTCTAAATACTTGCTAGGTACCTATATATCTCTAGTTTGTGATAAAAGTCGCACAGATCCAGTGACAGATGTGCATTAGTTTTTTCAATGGCAGCTATTCCAACTTAATTACTGACAAAACTGTTGGTTTGCAAATCTTTGAAAAGGTGGTAATGGAAAATAAGTACTTTTGTATTCCTGGCAGAATAGGATTTCCTGTGCAATGTGTGTGAAAACATTTAATATGCACTTAAAACTTTGAAAACATTTAAACAGATCTTATTATCTTAGAAATAGAATTATTAAAAAAAACCAACAAGCTATGAAAACAGAAGAACTAGGCACAGAAATAAGACAGATATTTGTGATAACAGTAAATAAAACGATAACTGTTATGAAGGTTACTCTCTTAGCTTTGCAGGATTGCTTCTACAGATTTAGAAGTTAAAAAACTCTTTCCTGAGCATTAAATTACATTTGTACGTTATGAAGGACGCTCAGCTTTCTCTAAAGCACTCAAGAGGAGACAGTGCCAAAAGACAGCTACATATTCTGGGGCAGCAGTTTCTTTTTTACCAAACTGTTTTTCCAGCTGCTTAAGAATTCATTTTGTTCCTTTTTAAATTATGAACAAAGAAGTTGTAGAATATGATAGAAAAAACATGACGCTTAAAGAAATGCAAGGAGCTTTCTACATAACCACTAAGAGCCAAACCCTTTCTTAGAAAGGGTCAGGTGAAGCAGAAATCAGTGGCCAAAAGCAAGGCTCACCAGACTGATAATCAGAAGGTAAGAAAGAAAGAAAAAAAAGAGAGAGAAAAAGAAAAGATAAAGCAGGTACATAACCATACCTAATTTCAGAAGAGAAAAGCATAGAAATATAGAGGGCTGTCAGGATGAATTACAAGAAAATAAAGCAATGGAGAGCAGTTTACTTCTTAAATGTGCATTTTTCAATAATGATTTGCAATGAACAAAATTGAGGGATCTGCAACTTGTGCATATTTTGCGCTGGAAGGAGGGCATAGTTATTGGGGAAAATTCCTACTTTTAGAATCTAAAAGCAGCTAATTGGAATACAGACACAACAATATCGGAGACACCGAAGGAAAGTTTAGAGTAGAAATGCCCACCGATTTTCAAGAAGAATGCATTTGTAGATATCAATAGCTTCTTGGTAGTGGGACCGCATGTAGTGGATAGATGCCAAGCTAAGCTGATCCTCTGTAATGTCTTGCAGATTTTGGTGAGAGCTCATCAGTTTCTTCTCATCACTGAACTAAAAGAGAAAGTGCGACATTCTCAAAAGAGTTCAGTGAGAAATACATTTTAAGTGAATTAGCTGGATTAGTTTTGCCCTTGCTGGCAAGCAGCAATTGATTCATTTTTAACATCTGGATGTTACTTCAAAGTTAATCTGAACAGTGGAGAAAGCCAAACAAAGAAGCAGACTGGTTGTAACTAGATAAATGTGAGGCTAAAACTAAGCACACACTTTCCTTTAAGTTGTGATTTAGACATAATTACATGTCACAGGCCTTGTTGGATAAGAGAGGAAGAGCTTAATTCATCAGTTATTTCACAAATGTAATTTTGCAACACAAGATTTAACTTACTGCTCAATCCGGCAGAATTTTTTTCTGTTAACAGATGAAATCTTATTTCTCATGGATAGCAGAAAAATGCGAGTCCTGCCAACACTCAAGAACTAACTTTCACAATACTTTACAACACTAGCAAATTCTCTGTCATCATTCCTCCAAAATCCCAGTTAAAGAAGTGATTTTTAAAAGCATTGCTGTCAAGCACATAACAAATGCACCAGGGTATAAAAAAAAGCAACAGAGTTCAACAATCACCTTATACTTGTATTACAAGAATAAAGTTGAGGCTACCCAGCAATCACTTTAATCAAATCAGTTACTCCAGTGCTTCCCTTCTTTTTATCATGGACATCATTAAGTGCCAGCGTCACTACAGAAACATTTTAAGATTACTCTTCTAAACCAACAGAGATTTAAGTCAAGATAATCAGGCATCAAAGCTAACACTCAGGACTTGTATTTTATTTTGCCCAAAACTCAGTCTCTTTGGTACCACAATACTGGTTCGGTATCATACAGGGTGGTACAAAAGCAAATGGAAGTTCCTTTACCACACAGCCACATGTGGCAATTGAAACAGTCATTAAACTGTTGTTGAAATTTAAGTAAGTCTCATGCCATAAACATTATTACATTTTGGACACTGAATGACCTAGGAAGATCAGTAATACCTTACGGACTTTCTTGGTCAAACTGCTAAGTATATAGCACAGCTGCAAGTTAAGAAACTTTGATACACTTCAAAGAAAAAGAAAATAGTGGTGTATGCATTTCTGATTCTGTTCAAAGTCTCAGGTTCCTCATAATCAAAAATACCATCAGGTTCTTATTGTATGACTTGCATGAAGCTGGTTGGTAAGGCTTTTTGTAGATACTTTCTGAGAGCATCTATTCCAAGATCCTGCCTTCACACTTGCTTTCTCCTTCACATTTTATTACAGAAGCATGGTTGCAGAAAATCTTTGTTCTTCTTTTGCCACAGACATTTTAGTTATTTGCCCAGGTTGCCAGTACACATTACAAATTACCAAATTGAAAAGAAAACAAAGCAAAGCACGAGTGAAGAAAAGACACTGTACCTTATGTGCCAGGTGAAAGAGTAAACGGTTCTGAAGACGACTCTTAGGTGCTGAAAGGAAAATTCAGTAAGTATTGCTGCAAAGAACAACTTAGGACATCTAGTTTTTATTTTAACTTTCTCAACAGACATGCATACATTCATTAACTAGCCCAAATACAGTTCTTCACTGTACTTCACTTCACCAATTTTAGAGTGGCTTTAAAGCCTTCCTGCTTCCCATCTTCATTCCCTGTCCATTTCTTTTGAAATCCCTGCTGAAAATACTTTTTCATTGGCCTCTTCCTTCCATGAGCCGTAAAAATGTCAATACCTGCACTACCATTTCTCTGCTGGTCCTTCTGATTAACATGTTTTTTTTCTGATGCCACACAGCACATCTCTTATAGAATAAAAAAAACAGCAACAGACAAACTCATAATCAAGGTTCTTTCTACAATCTGTGATATTTGAAGTAAATTGTGATTCATAATTCTAGGAATCTTGTCAACTTTCAGTGTATTGCAAATTCCAATGCTGCTACCGTTTGGTTATGCGTACAGATTATATCATACACAGTTCTAATTTCTTCAGTCTATAGGAACAAAAGGCACGTGAATGAATCCTGTACTCAGAGCAAATAAGATTCAAGCTAAGACATGAAGAGAGAAGAGTGTCTCTCCAAAGCCACTGAAGTCCCCAAAACTCCTGGCTCTAGAAGGTTTAGAAATTGCATTTAACACATTTCATAAGGCACAAATTGTTAACTGCGGAGCTTTAAGTCACTAGAGAGAGCCTTGTGCTTCACTGAGATTGACAAAGGCTCTTGGTCAGCAGAGCTATTAACTTCTTTTGGAAGCAATCTTCCAAAAAGCCTTCCCTTGTTTCCTGTGTTTTCTTCAGCCTACTCAGCTAATGAGCACTCTCATTTTTGCTCAGACCAACCAGCTGGCAACCCAGCATTTACATGGAATTCTTACAAAGAACAGAATTACTTACTGTGTTTATGGGGCCAAGAAAATGCAGAGTTAGCAAAGCAAAGGCCTGTAACACAACGCTATAATTCTTCTGACATCCTAAACCACGAAAGAGAGCTCAAACCACCAAAACCTCTTTCTCTTCCCTTTCAAAGATGGAAATTTCTAGCAATAAATTAGATTTATTTTAAACAGCAATTTAGGGACAGATTTCCATACTTCTTACTTTTTCTCTACATAATAAGAAAACCGTAATTCACAACAATGCCAAAAACCAACCAGGCCATTCTCATCAGATGGGTACTGCAAAACTCTCTATGTACTCTCTCCAACTACATCTAGAAAAAGAAGACAGCAAATTTTCTCTCCAAAGAATTGCTAGAATAGAGAATTGCCAAAAGGAAAAGGTGGTACAAGAGAGTTCTCACAAAACCAAAATATCTCGCCAAGTATTACTATCCAAGGATCAAGAAGTTACGAAGCTACATGGTCTTCAATCTTGGATGTATTAGGGAATTCTCACTGGCCTAATAAAGGAAAGGAAAGCTTTTCTGATCTACAGTCAATACTGTGCAAGCAGCAGTAGCATTATTATTGACATTGCAGTACATTCCAGAGGCTATTTCATCCACTGAGTTAGAAAGCTGGAGTACCTTGACTTAAAGCAAATTCTTCAACATGCTGTCAGCAGTGATGCCACAGTTAACTCTGCATGTGCCTCAGCATTAATTGATAGGTTTCAGTATCGAAGTTTACAAAGGTTGCACATGGACCCCACATGTGCTTTCGTGCAAAACTTCAACCAACCACAACCACTCTTCACAGTTCAAAACGTTAGGTCATCAAAGACTCCAAAAATATCAGCAGGACAATTTGTGGGATTTACACTGAAAACAACATATTGTATAACCACAGTCCAGTGAACAAAGACATCAACGTTCCTTTTTTTTGCGTAGGTTTTGTTTCTTTTTCTGAGTAGGTTTTAGCATTAATTCCTGTGTAAGCGACTTGCAAGCAGTATTCCCTCAAGAACCTAAACTGAGGAATTATTGTTTCACTGGTCAACCAGTGACGGTAGGGCCACACTCTCAAATCTGGCATCTGATCTGACGCTGAAATTGTTATTTACTTCTTGGCAAGAGCTGGAGCGTTAGTCCATGTTATCCTATGCCTAAAACCAGGCAAAAGGTGAAACCCAAGTTCTGATGGTTTGCATAGGTAGGAAAAAGGCTCCCACTTCATAAGATACAGTACTACATGATAGAATCCATTTTACATTCTTTAAAATATAACCTTTTTACCTGATGTCAGGCAGGGAAGAGGAGGGGCAAAAACAAAAACAAAAAATGTAGTCTGGTTGACACTGTAAGCAGAACCATGGAAACATTCAATAACAGCAGTTTATTTTCTCCCAGTGCCAAACTTATTTCTTGAAAGAGACCTATGAACAAGGTCAGATTAATTTCCAGATAGAATCAAATAACAAATATTAGATAAAGCTGCTGTTAATCACTGGGGCAGGAAGGGGTGAAACTACCTCATCATCAAAGAATGATCTTTTGAGGAATGCTAGGCTTGCTCTTTTACTACTCTCCGTTATCAAATGTCATTGTCACTGACCTATCAATGCCACAAGGAAGCACATATTTCTTTTCCTATCATACTTTCTCAAGAAAGAGACTGCTTATTTTTTTGTTTGTCTGTTTATGTCAGCATTTAGAAATCTAGGGATCATGATGACAATGCTGCACTGCGATAAACTGCACCCTGCTCCTGTGTCTAGTATTGGCCTTGTACTGAAGACATCACTGAGATAGCCAGACTGGACATAGCTCTTTCCACCTAAGAAATGCAACAACATCTCTATGCTAGAATTTTTGTAATGATCAGTGCTGATGTTCCAGGGACTAAAGTCATAGATGAAACGTTTACATGTTGCGTTGAGAGACCTGGTTTGGTGGGGTTATTGATGGTAGGTGGATGGTTGGACTGGATGATCTTGTAGGTCTTTTCCAACCTTGCTAATTTTATGATTCTATGATTCTATGACACAGATCTTAAAAGCCTTTTCCCTTCTGTTTCCCTGTGGTGACTCTGAGCAGGCACCAACACAAACTGTTTGTTAAAATATAATAAATAGCAACAGCAAGAGAGAAGGCAGTTATCTTCACTATTAAACAAAAAGTGAATCTCACTAGAAATGGCAGCTCAGACTCTGGGTGGGTTCCATATTCCTCTCACAGGCAGTAAGAAGATGATGAGCAGGGTCATGAACAATCTGGCCTTTGTGCAAGACAAGGTTGGTGAAGCACCCAGAACTAACAAAATCCATCCAGCAAACATAATGTATACAAATACTCTATTGAGCACTTCACATGCTAACAGGTGTAGAATACATCCTAAACTGACAGATCTGGGAGGGGGTTGAAGTGGAACAGTGATGAGAATGCTTCAGCCAGGTAACACAGAAAATATGACCAGAGAAAACCCTATTTCACTGTCCCTGAGAAACAACGCCCTGCTCACCTGAACACAGCTGAATGAAGCCCTCTGTGCTTCAGAACCACAGTCTCGCTGGTGGAAGGAAAATGCAAGGGTAAGGGAAAAATGTCAGGAAAAAACAGAGTCCAGCACTGAGGTTTACACTTGTACACACTTGAATAGCTCAACTGTTGAGAATTTTCTCACATGAAACCTACAGAGGTAATTCACCGAAATTTTCCCTTTCCTCAAATACTTTTATTCTCTTTCATAATTAAGTCAGTTCAACTGTGTTCAGTTCCTTGCGGTATATACACATCTCATTTCAGTCATGCCTGAGCACAGTAACTTGAAGATGACTGAAACAAAAACTCAATTATTTCTGTTATGTGGATTCCACTACGCTTTAAAAAGCAAATAAAAAACCAACAACACAGAAAACAAACAAAACCAACAAAACACCACCAAATCAAAACAGGGCTGGTAGTTTTTAAAGTTAAAAGATCTATAATTTGATACTTTCTTGTGTCCACTTCGAAAGTTCAAACTCAGCTGTTTCAAAAACACCTAAAATGCAATGAAAATGAACTCCTCAAGAAATACAGTACAAGCAGAAAGCAAATAATTTTGCATGTAGGGAAAGATGCAGCCTAAAGAAAAAGAAAATCCAGCAATGTTTCCATGCCCTCTTGTAACTGCACATTTTCACTGGTGACAGCTATCTGACACCTGGCAAACATTTGTGCATGAATAAGCAAAACTGGTTTGGAAAATGCCGCCGTTCTTACTAATTCATCTCTGTTTTGCTTTTGTGCAATATTGCTCCTTCCTGCACAAGCTGAAATGAGAAGTATCTCTGTTCAGTTAAACCACATTCTGAGCTGACACACGAAGAGCCGTGAAGAAGCAAAGCAATTATAAAGCACTGCCCATTAAAAAATAGGAGAAAAACCTCTAATGACACGTTAATACAACCCTATCTGTGCATGAAGCTTACATTTAATTGTAAATTTCCACATTTAAAAGACTGGGTTTTTTTTTTTTGTTTTTTTTTTTGCAGCCTCACTTATGTGCAAATCACATTTGCTGGCATATATTTTGTGGTTTAAAAGAATACTGTTGGTTCTTGTTTTTTTTTCTTAATGCAGTGCTGGCCAAAGGCTTCTGAGAGCACTGCACAGGCTTCTGAACACTAGGATTAGTTGCCAGCATTTCTGTGCAAATGTGGCAGGCTGAGTTTCTGGTCTTTGTCATTTATTTCTTGAAGGCACAGGACTGAGAATGCAACATAAGACTATTTGGTTTTATAATGAAAAATTAATATATGTATTATTATTTATTAAGCCAAGATGAAGACTTGGCTGCACTCTTGCAAGGCAAGAATGGGTTGACATACACTACAGAAAATATATGTTCAGCCCTGTGCATTAAAGCACTGATGCGGAAGGAATAAACAATGCATCACTTGGCAGCTTGGCTATGGGATCACTATGGAACAACAGCTGCTGACTTGAAGTAACTCCACTTTCATCACAGATTCAGGAACTATAACGTAAGGGGACAGCAGAAAAAAGAGGCCAGAACTATCTGAAAGGAATTTGGAAGAAAGCCTAGAGGAGATAAAGTACATCTATAATGAAAAACCTTCAAAAAAGGATTCTCTGCTGCTGACTTTTTGTTCCACTTCTTAGGTTATGTTTGCAGTAATTCTGGTTTATTTGACTTTTGATATACAGACTTATTATTTCCTGAGAGAATGTACAATAAAGTTTTATTTAAGTAATGACAAGCTTCACATCTATTATAAAATAAAGTCTTGCTCCAGAATAGAATGCAAACAATCTTTTATGAAATGCAATAATTACCTCATGGCCTTTAACCCTAATTTCCTGATTTTTAAACATTCTTCACATTTGTCCTCAGTTAACAATTTTCTTAAGCAACGACAACAGTAAATGACAGGAAGGAACTTCTATTTAATTTCCAGATATTTATATTTCTGTGCAGATGAGCTATTCCAGAAAGCTAGATGACATTTACATTCCCTTTCATGAAGAGACTCCAACACCGTAGGAATTTAGAATTATAAATGAAAATAAATTATTTCTCCCTCATTTGTTTTAGCGCTGTGCTGCTTTCAGAGGCATGACAACTGCAGCAATAATCAATAAACATCAAACAGTATGCAAAAAGTCTGGCAAAGTAATCCCAAAATAGCAATGGTAAGCAGCCCAGCACTAACAGTATCTATCACTCTTACAGCAGTGTTAAAGGCAGTAGTGGATAAATGATGTTCTTCTACAGACTTCACCTGTTGTGCTTACAACCCAATGAAGTATTTTGCTTCTTCCAGATCTTTGCAAAACCACGGAAGAAATCGTAAGACACTACAGCTTCCACTGTTAATATATTGAGAAAAATTGTCGCTGATGTGACTGTAAGACGCTGAAAAAAACTAAAAGAGGATATGTCTTGAGTGAAAATAAGACAACTCAACTTCAGTGTAGGAAAGCCCGAAATGATGGGTGTAGAAAGGGGAATCTACAACACTTCTCCTTTCTCCACTGAAAGCTCCCAAGCGTTACAAATCTTCAGCCGTGACTGCCTCCCCAGCAAGCTTAAGTAGCCAGGAATCATCAGTATTACAATACTCACAGCAAAGGCTTAGCATCTCACTACAAAAACAGGCATGCTGCCCTACTTGCACAATTACGTAAAGATCAGCAAGTAACATTACTGCTAAGCCGTTTTCTATTTTGTTCCTAAGCTACATTCCCAATGTCATGCACTCCTCTCTTAATATTCCTGCCCTATTTTCTTCTGGCACTTGAGCACTGTTAACCACACCACTTACCCTACCCCTTGCCGTGCTACCAAGAACTGATCTGGGGGGCAGGGAAGAATTAACCTCTCCTCACTTTCAGCTCCCAGCTCTAAAGATGCATGCCCAGCCATGTACCTGTCATCTCCAGAATGGAGAACTGTAATTCACCCTATGTGAAGCTGATGACAACAAGCAGGCTCCAGCTGGTACAGGATGCAGCCACTTGCTTCCTCTGTCATTTAGATATAGTGACACCACAGATCTATAGCCCAATTATTTTTACATTTCAAGTCCTAGATTGTAACCTCCTAAATTCAAGCTTGCAGTACTTTACAGATTAGATTATTACCTGTGAATGCTAGAATTTTACACACTTCTTGAACAATATGGATCACTAATCAAGAATACGCAATACACATTTCTGCAGGAAACTTTTTATAGTTGGAAACAAAACGTTTTCAGATGTGGGAATCAAGTTCAAGATGATTGTTCAGGGAATTTTAAAGGGTTACCAGAATCTCATTATCTCTATAAAATACTGCAAAACTGTCATCTTTGGAGGCATTCTTCCACAGTAGCAGAATATGCACAATAATTTTCTCCCTATCCTATTTTCAGCCCAAGATTAAAAAATAAAGAATGAAACAAAACAGAAAACAAAAGACTCCATAAGAGTCTTATCCTAAAAAGATGAGAGTCAGAAGCTGAGAACACCACCACTATTAATTGTACTTAGGAAGCACTGAGATACTATGGTGATGGGAAACAATAGAAGTCACTAAGATAAAAAGAAAGTGATGGGTAACAAAATGAAACTGGAGAAACATTTTTAGGCAGTAAAAGAGTGCCTTGGAATCTAATTTCCATTCCTCTTCTTTAATGATTCCATGCATGTTCACATTAACACGGAAATGTAATAACGTGGTGCAGCAATATCCACACCTTGTAGAATGAGATCCCTAATATCAAACTGAAAAGGCAGTAAGACCATCTACGAAGTCACTCAAACTGCTGAATTCTCTCATGCTTTTATCTTGATAATTTCACTATCCTCATTAGCTTCATCTGCACTGGCTCAGAGATATGGAGTCAGTCAAAAGAACAGTAAATTTTTGCTGCTGGTCAGCATATGCTACATTTTGTATTTAGAAATTAGTAAGAGAAATTATTTTCCAGATGCTTCTTTCAGTTCCATTTGTTCCACCTCCCCAAGGTATTTTTAGGGAGCAAATCTCGTTACAAATCTTGCCCTGAACAGAAAGAAAAAAACACAAAAAAACATGAAAACCCCCAACTTTGCTCAGAAGTATCCTTTATTACTCTGGAAAAAAAGCACCATATACTTTTTCTGGAAGTCATTTTAGTTGTTCAAGTCAACAAACAGTTCTTTTCATCAATCAGAGACATACATCTCACCTTTCAAGGCTGCTTGTTCAGCTTGTGTATACATCCCCAGAAAGAAGTAGGTACACGCAAGGTTCACCCAAACATCAGGATTGCAAGATGGTTGTTTGGTCAAGGCCTCATATTCCTGTAAAAGAAGAGGTGTTTTTTGTTGTGGTTTTTTTTTTTCTTCATTTAATAGTATACAAATTATTCAGCTCACTCAACTTATTCCCAAGTTCATTATCACTCTTACAACCAAACTACCACATTTTAACCTAACATACGTTCAGCAGCTCCTTTTTGTTCACGACAGTGGAAGAGTCAAAGGAGACAAGCAGCACTATAAATCTTCTCTGCAGGAATTCTGTCAATGTCGTAATAGTTATAAAGTCATCAGGATAACCAGCTTTTCCTCTCTTTTCTGATGCTTCCCTAACTCCTCCTCCAGTCATAAAAACCATGGCAATCTCTTCATGAATACTTATTGGAGTAAGTGTTAAACATCCTTTTATAAATCTGTATGTAGTGTCTTAGTATAGATTAAAACAGCAGACTCAAAAGACATGCTATATGCAAGGCAATCCAAAGAGGTGTGGCAAGAAATATTTTTGTGCCATTAATAAATAAAATAAAAGTTTAAAATAAAATAGAGTGTTTATTTCAACTTTAATGTATATAGTTTATAAATAAATATTCACACGTTGCAGGTGTGCCATTTTTTTTCCCTCTTCGAGGCTCTATTAAATTACTGAGAAGGACCTTCCCAGTGAAAGTGCCTCCTACTGCATTCCTTCTCCCCATCCCATGTCCAATCTCCAGCATAAGGCAAAAGCAGGCCAGGTCATTCAAGGTTCTCACAAGACCTGCTTAAAGAACGCTACCCCTATAATTCTCAACCAGCAGAAGCCTCTCAACAACACACCCCACTGCCAACTCTGTATTCTTTCTCCAAGCGTATTATCTGGAATTTCTCCCTTCCTGGTGAGTTTACCACACTGTGCCACCGTGCATGGAAGTCTTCTTCCCGTGGGGGAAAGGCACAGATACTGATATCAATCACTAGAGAAACTATGTCCAAAGGGCAGTGAATTCCAAGAACAGATGCATGCTGACAACAACAAAATTTATAGTTCGCTAGTAAAAAGAATTTTTTTCTGTTGCCAAGTGAAAGCAAACTGCACTGTCAACCACAGAAGGTATTGGTGAGGTGTGCTCTTTAAAGCCAGCTCAGTTTTGCTAATATTCTAGGGACTAACCATCCTTCAAGAAAGCTTTAAAAAAATAATAAATTAATTGATTAAAAAAAAAACCAAACCCAAAACAACAAGCAACTGCCAACTACAAAGAAAATATTTACGTATAGGCTGATGTTCCCTACTGTGGTCAGATCGGTCTTGACGCAGGCCTGTGATGGAGCTCTGAGACAGGCTACTGCTCTGTATTGGGGCCATCTGGAATCCTTCAGAATCCACTCAGATTAAATGCACCCAAAGGTCTCTTTCGGCTATGGCTTCAGGCAGATTAATTAGAAAGGACAAAGTGCATAAACACAAGTCATGTTCTGGCCTGGCCATTCAAGACAAGCAATAAATAAAGAGTGCTGTAGCATTACTAATGCGAATCTGTAGAAACACAGTAAATAAAAATGAGGACTGTTAGTCCTTCCTACAACATAGTTCTGGGCCATGAGCCCAAGCTAAGTGCTGCTGCCCCTTCACTCAGTAAAAGCCATTCAACATTACAGTTTCTCAAAGAATACTTCACAAGTGCTTTTCCCCTTCCTCACCCAAAACAAAACCAAACCAAAAGCACAACAAACACACCAAGAAAATCAACCAACAAAATACTCTACAAGCCTTCCCAACAGTCGCCCCGTGGCATATTTTTGCCAACCAAGGGCTTAACAGCTTCATGCTTTTTCACTCTCCTTCACCTCTCATCCCATCTAAAGACCCACATACCTTTCCACAGAAGCAGGCTGCTAGGTTGATTACCTATGGCTACGGACACCTACTGACAATGCGCCTACTAACAACACTGAGAGCACTGCGTAGAATCCTGCTAGCCTCATTACTTGTCAGGATTCTCCAAGCTCATAAACAAAGGTTCTGCAAAGATGCTGAAGAGGCCAATGTACAGGGCTGCCTCACAAGTGCTCAAGGAGGCGAGGAGATACTTGATTCCTGGCTACAGTCATGACAAAGAAGCACAGAGAACTGAGAGCCAAAAATCCATCTTTCTACCTTCAGCTGTCAGAAGCTTGAGCATTTTTATATTTTCATACTCTCAGCAGAGGAATTCAAACAAAACTAGACATTGCTCATCCATGAACAATTACCCTGGTATACCTCGGTTCCTTTCACGCTTCACTGCCTGACTGAGGCACAGCAGAGTAGGTAGGAGGTCCTGTCCAGCAAAGAAGTGAAGCAGTTCCTGATTCTCTGCTGAAGAGAAGGCAGCAGGCAGGAAAGCCTGTCAGAATCCCTGGGTGACAAGAAGGTGGAGGGGATTCCCCACTAGGAATAGAAGAGGTAAAAATCTCCACAAGAGTAATTAGATCCTCCGATCAACTAGGGGAGTCCCACTTGCCGTACAATGCCAAGAAGACACTTATCTGCCTACTGTTAGTAAAAATCAATTTACAAGTGAGTAGGAAGCCCTCAGGGACTGCCACCATGACTGCTGGAAGGGTTCGGTGTAGTGCCACTTGTAAACTGGTGCACAGCAGCAGTGATGATCCCAGACCAGTGCCAGTGGTATATCCTTTGAGAAAGACATCGACCTACTAAGAAAGGAGAAGTGTAAACCTAGTCAGGCTGAGGTTAGAGCTCTGCCTAGCGACTGCTGGTATGTCTACAGTAAGACAACTTGAATGTGCAATTACATTGCTGTAATTCTCCCTGAAGATACTCTTGGATTTGCGGGTCTGTCTGTTTTTCACTTCTTCCCCACCTCTCCTTGTGGATGATGATGGCTACCTCACCCCAATTCCCAAGACTCTCCAAGACGTGGCACGTAGCCAGCACGCCTAACTCACCATGAAAATCTCATTATAAATGAAAGGATTGCTAAACAGCAGGATTTCATCAGGTAAAAAGAATACCAACCACAAATTAGGCATGTAGTGACAGAGACAACAGATACATTGTCACTTGCAGGTACTCGGGACTGTGAAGCATTTAGACTTCGTGTAATGTCACTCTGTATAATTCTGGAGAATTTTCTACCCACAGTACTTCATTTATCATGGTCTCAGCACATCCCAAAGAGATCTAGATATTATAGAGAATCCAGGAATTTGTCCTTGAGAATATACCAACAACACCTCTGTAATATAGCAGTGAAGGTAGATGCTGCATGCAATTCATCCTCAAAGCTGATAACTGAAAGGGAATTCAACCTACACAGTACAGTCAACGCTTTCCTTTGACCACTACAACATCTGGAATTACAAACACAGTGTTCTGATCCAAAAGAAACTAGGCTCAGATGCGCAGGCTTATTTCCCACGTGCTACCAAAGCAACAAAGATACCAGGATTCATTACTGTGCCAAAAATCGGTCTTAAAGTGGAAAAGACAGGCCCTGTGATCTCTCACTTTAAGAGGTGTGTATACATGGTTTGCAGTTGTTTTGTTTTTTTTGTGTGCGTTTGTTTTTTCCCTGCCAGGGCAGAAAGAGAAAAACAGACTGGGTTGTAGATTTTAAAAGCCTGAATCAACAGCATCATCTAGTGGTGAAGTAAATAAAACTGACAAACTCTAATTTCTACAAAAACAACGCTGTTATTCTTTCACAGAAAAACTGAAAACCTACTCTGGCCAGATGAGCACCTACTGGACATTCCAAAGAGCAGAAATTATTTCAAATGAAATCCCAACCTATTATTTGTTTTATACAAACATGTTTTCTTCTGTTTAAACTTCCACTCCTTATTAACACCTTAATATCTAGATATAAATTAAGTAAAGCTACTGATTGTTACATTCATGATCTTTAAATGACACAACTCTAAACGTGAATATTAAGTTACCACTATGTTCAAAACTGCTGCTCTTCATTTTGTGCTATGTATACTGTCAAGCTGATGTCACTGAACAGTTCTAACTTCTCCCAGCAGATATTTGTTCTTTAATCTTAAGGCAAGGGGAATGTGTCTTTTCAACTTACTTGGAGGCTTGAGAAATTCTGTTTCTACCTCACATCACATCTGGATAGAGCAAATTCTCTGATACAAAACCCTATTTTTCAAAATAGTTCCCCACCACTAGAAATGCATTTTTGCCAGCAGTGAACAAGAACCTGCATGCTATGCTTATAAAACCTCCATCAGTGGAGGTGACCCGCTGTATCACAGACGCTATGATGGCATCATTGCTAGGAAAAGGTTGTCCACACAATCCATCTTGCATCATCCAGAACAGACAGAAGTCAGAAGGTGCCAAATCCAGGCTAATGGGTAGGTGTGAGCGGACAGTCCAGCCAAATCTGGCAACGTGCTTGTCATGGTTCCAGCCTAGTTTGGCCTAGTTCTGTGACTAATGGGGCAGAGGGACCCACGGACCCATGCCAGGGGAAAGAGGGAAGGGAGAAGACAGAGAGATGGGCCCAGAGAAGGAAAAACAGCAGCAACAAGCTAAGGGAGAAAACTAATTTACTAAATACGATAGCGGAACGCGAGATAACACAATATAATACAATATAATTGGAAATGAAGCTAATAAATGAATAAGAGAGAGAGCGTCTGAAAACTGAAGGCCTTACTCTAATGCTGTAGGCGAGACAGCTAGGGAGCACACACAGCAGAGACAAGCAGAAAAAGAGAGTCCCGCAACTCCCAGGCAGTTTTATCTTTTCCTCCAAATGGAAAATGAAAACGGAATAATGAAGTCTCCTGGGAGATGTAGTTCATTCTTCTCTTCTGAGACTAAGTACCCGGAACTACTGACAATCCATGGAACTGGAGCATTAACTCTTTAACTCCCAGTACACTACATGATATTATGCTGTGGAATATTGATAACAAAAATCATAGAACTGTGACAGTGCTTCATGGTCTTCAAACTGATATGAGGCCTGGTGTTATTGTGTTGCAAGAGAAAGGCTGTCTTCTTCTCTGGCATGATTCTGTAAGTATGAGTTTTCAACTTAGTCAGCATTGCAATGCAGCAGTCAGAGTTGATGGCTTAAACGTTCCAGGAAATCCAGAAGGACGACCTCTTTCCTATCCCAAAAGACAGGGCACATCATTTTACCTGCTGAGGGCTGCATCTTGGAACTTGTTGTTCAATGGGGAATTCACATGTCGCCACTCCATGGACTGTTGTTTTGACTCCAGATCACAGTGGTGACACCATGTCTCATCACCAGTAATGACGTGATCCAGGAAACTGTCACCATCAGCCTCGTACTGGTTTAATAGGTCCTCACAAACTTGCATATGGTGTTTTTTCTGTTCCTGTGTGAGCATTCATGGGACCCACCTGGTGCAAACTTTCCGGTATTACAACATTGCCACCACTGTTTCCAAAACACTGAAGTTGATATTCAGCTCCATACAGTTCTCTGGTCATGATCTGCTGATTCACCTGGATGAGCTGATCGAGTTGATGCTCTTCATTTTGCGGTGTGAGATCTGTGTACGATCATCTGGAAGATGTCTTGTCTTTCATGTCACGGTTGCCACTGCTGAAACACATCACCCACTGCCTCACTGTGCTCACATCCACTGTTTGGTCTCCATAAATGTTCAGCACACATCAGTGAATGTCAATGGATGCCATTTTTTCTGCATGGAGGAATTCAGTGATACACCTTTTCTTCATAAGCATTTCCACGTTATGGATATCATTTCATTAGATATCATTTCATTAGACTACCTCTATGCTGCCATCCATCACACAGTGACAAAATTCAATGGAATAGTGGCAGAAAGGTTCAACCTCTACTGCTATACCACCAAAATCCGCCACTAACATCATGGGCCAACATAATAAAATAGGAGGCATTACTTTCAGAGCAGCCCTCATATGTTTTAAAAAAAGAAAAATTCTCCCAGAGTACACAAGTTAGAAAACACTGCAGTCTTTTCAGACTACAACTGCACTTTACAGCAAGTTGTGGTGGAGCTCTCCCCCAGCTGACATTGACCAAAACTAGTAAGTCTTAAATGGTGTAATAGAGCACTGTAAGGATCCAGCAATTCACATCAGTAGGAATGCAACAATGGAAAAAACACTACTCAGGCAGACTGAGCTCTTTCCAAATCTTCACTTCATATGCAGCCTTGTGGGTATCACCAAACAAGTCTCTACATGACTCTGTATTCAAGAGTGCACACTGATTCCATCTCTTGGAGGTTCACAGCAAAGTAGGCAACAAAATCTTTTTCAGATTTCTACAGAGGAATATGTTAGCTCAACTGAGGAAAGGAATCCAGTGACGCTGGCAATAAACTGAGTGGCAACAAATTGAGTTTCACAGGAGACATAAATGGACACAAGACTTACATTTGGAGTCATACACAAAAAGTGACACAACAGCACAGCATGGTGCAAATACTGGTAAGTTATGTGTAATTGAATAATCAACATGCCTCTTAGTGACTTAAAACTTTTGGAGAATGTTTTATTGCACGGAATTACCTAATATAAGAGAACACACAGAAAAATAATAAAGTACATTAAATGGCCAGGGTCATCAACCTCTAAAGACTGTTAAAAAGCATGCATATTATGTATAAGGAACACAGTGAATACCACAATATAATTAAATCTGAAAAACAAAACTGTGGAAAGTTAACTGCAAGAAAGGAATGGAAAAATAGAGAACATGAACTCTGACATTAAAAAGAGCAAATCAGTTTACCGATCCTAGTGTTAAAACAAACAGTAAGTAACTACAAAAGGTCTATTGGGCAAATATCTCTTTTTCAATCCACATTGCTTTTTACACCATGAGCTTTACTATTGGGAACAATTTCTTCTCAGAAAGAGCAGTGCTGCACTGGCACAGGCTGCCCAGGGAGGTGGAGCAGGTGTTCCAGAACCGTGTGGATGTGGCACTGAGGGCATGGTCAGTGGGCATGGTGGGGATGGGCTGGTGGTTGGACTGGGTGATCTGTTCCAACCTTAATGATTCTATGATAATCACGTCTATAACTGGATTGGCTGGCAGAAGCGTTCCCTACCCCAGCACACCTTCCTGCTGTTGCCATCACCGTGGCACAGCCGCGATTCCCCATCTCACCTCCAGAGCTCTCTTGTAGTCACCCAGATGGAAGGCGGAGTACCCGATCCAGAGGTCAGCATCCTCCTCTTGCTCACCTGCGTGCCGCTGAAACTTCGGAGGGAAGAACGAGTGTGAGACTGCTGTCAGCTGTCACGCACAGTTTATAAACACCAACAAAGTAACACCAGGCCCACTTATACCGCGGGCAGTCTGATGGCTGTGGGTGCCGCTGGGTGCAGCCGCTCTCGGTTCCCAGGGAAGCAGCAGGCCCCGGCCCGCGCCCGTTACCTCCAGCAAAGCGATGGCGCCGGTGAAGTCCCTCCCGGCCAGCAGCTCCTCCAGCTGCGGCACCTTCTTCCCTTTCTTCCTCCGCCTGTCTCCCTGCGGCGGGGTGCTCCCCACAGCCGGCTTGGCCCGGGAGAGCATCTGGGCAGAGAGGAGAGCGGAGCCGGCTCAGAGCGGGGCCCCCGCGCGGGGCTGTCCCGCCCGGAGCAGGAGGGAGCGGGGAAGGAGCGCCCGCCCGGCCCTCGCCCCCCGCCCGGCCCCTCTCACCATCCTGCCGCCGGGCCCGCGCTCCCCACGCCGCCGATGGCGCCGTTGCCGCGGTAACCGGGGGACGGCGGAAGAAGGCGCGGAACCGCGCGATGCGGCCAATAGGCGCCGCGCGAAAACGGGCGCCGTCCCCGGAAGGGCTGGCCTTTGGCTCTGCTGGGCTCCCACGGGCTCCGACCACCTCACGCAGGGCAGACGCTCGTGGAGTGTCTCTTGGTTGTCCATCTCCCGAGGCCTGGAGCTTCCCGTCCTGCCGGTAGCCGGCTGGCAGGCGCTCCGACCTGCCCGGCCCAGACTGATGAGTGCAGGGCACGGCCAGAGAAGTGTACTGGCTATCAGACTCTGCAAGTAATATTTCCTATTTTATTATGTTGGTCCACGACATCAGAGGTGGATGATGGCGGTATGGCGGTAGAGGTTGAACCTTCCCGCCAGTATTCCATTACGTTTTGTTGCAATGCGATGAAGGACAGCAGAGGGGCAGTCTGACAAAATGGTGTCTGACGTGGAAGTGTGTATGAAGCAAAGGTGTGTCACTGGATTCCTCCATGCAGAAAAAATAGCACCCACTGACATTTATCAATGTATGCTGAACACTATGGAGACCAAACAGTGGATGTGAGCACAGTGAGGGAGCAAGTGGTGCATTTCAGCAGTGGCTACAGTGACGTGAAAGACAAGCCATATTCTGGATGGCCATGCAGATTTTTATGAGCACAGCATACAGGCTCTTGTTCATCTCTGGTGAAAATGCATCACTAGTGGTGCATTTACACTAATGCATGCAGCATGGGCAACAAACAGGAGGAGCTCAAAGCCATGGTGCGACAGGAGTACTTTGACTTAGTTATCATCCTCCCCAAAATTCTCATGATTGGAGTGCTGCAATGGATGGCTATTAGCTCTTTAGGAGATACATGCAAGGAAGAATGGGTGGTGGGTTGGCTCTGTATACGTTTTGATGTTGTAGAACTCAATGCTGGGTATGATAATGGTGAGTCCTTATGGGTAAGGATCAGAGGGAAGGCCAAATAGGCCAGCGTCCTGGTGGAAGTCTGTTATAGATCTCCCAGCCTGTCCAAAGATGGGCTTCAAAGCTGGTGAAGGGTCAGGAGCACAAGTCTTAAAAGGAGCAGCTGAGGGAACTCAGTCTGGAGAAGAGGAGGCTCAGGGAAGACTTTATCACTCTCTACAATGACCAGAAAGGAGGTTGTAACGAGGTGGGGTTGGCCTCTTCTCCCAGGTAACTAGAAATAGGACAAGAAGTAATGGCTTAAAGTTGCACCAGGGGAGGTTCCGGTTGGATATTAGGAAAAATTTGTTGTCAGAAAGAGTGATGATGCATTGCCCAGGTAGGTGGTGGAGTCACCGTCCCTAGAGGTGTTCAGGAAATGTGTGGATGTGGCACTGAGGGACATGGTTTAGTGGGCATGATGGGATGGGTTGATGGTTAAACTGGATGATCTTAGATTTCTTTTCCAGCCTTAACAATCTATGATTCTATGGTGGTGACTATGTTGACAAATAGTGTTGTAGCTGGGAATTTGCCCTATCAAATGGTGTTATTGTGCTCTTTGTATTGTTCTGGTTTGCATGGAAATCAATAGAAGGCCTTACTTTCAGAGCAACCTATAGATAGGAAAGGATGAGGGAATCAGAAAAAAAGACCTCTCAGTTACTAAAATCCTTCCACCTGATCAACTTAACCAGTCAGGGATACGCTGAGCAGGAGGTCCTAAGGTTGGATACCAGGATAGATGGAGCTTTGGACTCGCTCAGGACTGTTCATGTTCTCCAATCAAGAATCACTCTTTCCTGGATTGCTGCTTGTAATGTACTGTTGTTAGGATACTACATAGTCAGCAGATGATACCACGTAGGTGTTTGTAGTTTCCTGGTAAACATAGCCACTCCACCTAAATTACTCTAAATACAAACACGGAGAGTATAATATTAAATGTTAGATATGCATGTTGTGTACATTTTAACAGCATACGTTAGCTGATCCCTTTGGCAAATCCTGGGTAATTTTCAAGCACAATTGTGACCTTGTTTCTTGTAGCATATCTGACATTGCTGTTTGCTGCAAACAGAACAAATCTCTTCTACTTCGAGAGGAACACTACACAATAGAATTTCCAAAACGTTAATTTTTATTCTGTCTTAATTGCACCACTAGCAATTCCAGTAAAAAGAAGCAATACATTATGCTACTGTTGACAGCTACCCTGAAAACACCTGTCCTTGGAGAGGTTTAATGAAGCACCTGTATTTCTGGCATTTCTGCTTCCTTGAGAATAAAAAATACTTTGTATTCCATCAGAAAGAGAGATGGCTTTTGTTGATGTTTGTTTGTTTTGCTACAAATAAATAGACCTGTTTGTAATGTTGTTCAGCAATAAAGAATGGCACACTTCTTCAGAGGATGGAACCCCTGTTCACGTTCTACCGGTCACTTCAAGCCAGCTTGGCCCTGGAACAGCACGGAGTGTTTGCAAGTGTCCCTGAGAGGTTACACTGCAACCAGAATCCTTGGGAGCACAAGAGAATTGTGACAGTGTGCCTTGCTTATGAATGTGCTTTCATACAATAGGCCATAAAGAAGGGGAAGTAATCCGCACTCCCATAGTGGATTTATCTGCAAGCAATTAATTTCAAGTTAGTCAATCAAAGTGATAAGGAGTGTATGCCAGTGATTTGGCCTCCTTTTGTAGTTTTTCTTTTATTTTTTAATTAAGTAAGCTATTACCTTTGTTAGGAGAAAACTCACTTTCTATAAATAGTTACAAAATTATTTGCCTGTTCAGAGATTGGATTTTAAGTCTTTTTTTTTTATATTGTTCAGTTTTTATATATAAACTAATACAATATACATATCTGTTGTCTTATCAGTTATTTAGGATTTTCTGTTATCTAACAGAAAAAAATTGTTCTGCAGGCCAGAAAGCTTAGCAGTTGTAAAAGTCTCCTTATCAAGACCCTATGAAATCACAAAAAACATCTAGATTGACAGGGATACTGTAAGATTCCTTCTTCCTCTCAGATCTGAAATGATGCCTCAGAAGTACTTCATTTCTAACTAAAAGAAAGTAAGAACTTTTGTAAATACCTCACAGCAATTTTCAGTACTGCCATGGAATATTCTGACTGCACAGAAAGCTAAGAAAAATTAAGATTTAAGGTTTAAGGGCTTTTTTGCATACAAATGCCATAGAAAACTGATTAAAGAAACAGAAGAAGCAGAAATGTCACTGCGGGAGGTATTTTATGTGAAATGCAAAATCGGATGGGAGACCTTCTGACCTTAACTGTGTTTTAGTTAAGGCAGTTCTCCTTAGCCTATACACGCACCTTGTTTACTTTTGTTACCTCAAAAAAATAGTGTAGTCCGTATGGGTTAGCTCCAACTGAACTTCAACTCACCCACAACATTAGAAAGTAATTTTTTTTTCTAACTGGACATATTGGTCTGGTTTTCAGTTAGAAAAGTGAAGACATTTATACATAAAGCACAAATGTAAGATACATTTAATAACACGGATCCTTCTTAGCTTCTTCTGCATGACTCAGAGTTTTTCTGGAGCATTCTGAGCAGGTGAAGCTGTGACTCTGTCAGATCATTCCCTCACATGTGAGGTCTACGCAGTATTAGAGGATGGGTTGGTGACTTTAGTTGTGATTTCATGTCCAGCCTTGCTGACTTACACAATGAGGTGTATACAGCAAGTTGATAGCCCAATAGCTGTATAATCATAACCAGCTGTCAATCAGAGTAACAGACTTTGATGTCAGAAGGATTCCCAGTTGGAACTGCACATCTCAACAGGTAGGCTATGGGTTGAACACATAAAAATCGAGTTATCTCCTGACTTCTTGGGATACTATCTGTATGTAATGTGTGAGCAATAGAAATAGGGAGCAACATACTAGAATTTGTCATTGTGCCATTGGGTGTGGGCTCTTTGCACATAGGAATGGTCTAAAACCTGCTCAAAGCAGTAGAAGTCTCTATTTAAATCTAGTGTATGCTAAATTGTGGAGGAGGACTGATGTAACTTAATCGTGTATTCTCACCAGCACCAAATTGATCTAAGTCTTTCTAGAAAGTCTGGTGTAGCAATTACTGCAAAGATGCAGATCAAAGTGGGTAGAGATGTTATGATCCTTTCCTCATATGAAATGCCAAAATGACACTTCATAATTTTAAAGCTAAGTTGAGAAGTTCAGCTACTCTATTAATAATGCTGGAAAACTGCTGCTGCTTACCATCGCTGTTCTGTTAGCTAGTGGCATTATCTTGGAGGCTGTGAGCTGCAAGATGATTAATGATCATGTTTATTCCCACACAGAATTGCTGGGAGAGGGGGAATTGGCCTACACTGACAGAAGCAAAAGGGAAGTCATACACCTGTGACTAAACACCAAGATAAGCATGAGAGACTGTAATGACTTTAAATAAAATCAGAGAGTAGAAAGTGAGGTTTAAGAAAAGAAGAGGAAGGAGGAAAGGAAAGCTAAAATGAACAGAAAGGAAAGACAAGAAATGGAAAAAAGTCATCATATAAACAAAGCAAGAGGTTGTGAAGTGACCTTTTCACTGGCAACAATCACATGCTTCAATTTCCACGTCTAGCTAAAATCTTGATTTTTCAATAATGATGCTTCACAGTGTTCTGCCTCTTGTACCATTGAAAATGCATCTGACAGCCTCTCGGGAGAAATCATTTGCAGAAGTGAAAGAAATGAAGTATTCCCCTGCTAAAACTACAAAGGCAATCCCTTGAGATGAGTTAATGGCGTATGATTTCCATAAAGCAAAGATCTTGAAGAATATTTGCTTATTTTTTTAATGGAGCCAGTGATATCTGAGCCTTAATCTGTCCTGTGTAGGCTGTCCATGATGAGAGAAGGTGAAGCATCTAAGTTGAGAGCAAAGACCAGCCTGCAGAGAGGTGATAGATCACGTATGCATTTAATACTCTTGTCAAGCCTCAGTTGTCCACGTCAAGACAGCAAACAATAGTCATGTGAAACAAAGACCCTGAACAATGAAGCAAAAATGGGTATTTTCTACCTTTATTTTTTAAGTTTACACAGGTGCCTGACAATGATTGTATAGCTTTGTGGGAATTGCACTTTCAGAGGCTTCCTGAAACTTCCAACACCCAACCTATCATTAAGATTCCGTCAAGTTAGTAAATGTAACTTCAAGCTGCTCTTGTATTGGATTTCAGCATCAGATTTAAGTTCAGTTTTGGAAGTTTATATATGTGGAATCCAGGGATGAGAGGCAAGGCAACCAGCAGATTGTGCAAATCCAAACTGCCCCAGCACGAGTCAGTCTCAGAGCTGAAGATGCAATGCATGCTTAGCTGAACCCACATAAACTTAACCGAATCAGAAAGCCACATCATTGCAAGTGCTATGGGCTGAGAATGCAGTTGTACTGGTCCAGGAGTTGGGGTGAAATATCTGCACACAATTCCACTGCCAAATGGATTTGTAGGCATGCACTATGTTGAAGATCTCATAACTGCATCCCATCGTACAGTGTAGACCTGTTTGACATTTAATAAAAAAAGAGCTTGAGAAGACCGAAATACATGTCCAAGACACAAATTATTACATGAACCTCTTACCTTTGTAAGGTAAAACAGGACAGATGTTTGCATTTTACAGATAGCTCCCATTTGTCACTTGACAGAGCTGTATCCTGCTGAGTCTGAAACAGTGTCTAACTCTTATATTAAAATATGTCTTGTTACTCTGGAAACAAAGTTCTCCATTGAGGGTCAGCTCTGTGGTTCCATTTGACTGCCTACTCTGCTGTGGTGAATATTAGGATATTAGAAAATTGTTTGACTCTACTGAGCTGTAGATTTTAAATCTGTCCTCCATCTCATTGCTGCACTTTTGAGGCTTCAGCTAGCACGGTAAAATGGTCCCAGGCAGAAGCCCTGATGCCGAGAGCTGCCTTTAGCTGCATTAATGTTCTTGTACTAGCCTTCCTCACCAAGCTATCATCTCTGTGTCACTCATCACTCTCCATTATGCTAGGGTTAGCTGATGAGACTTTATATCCTATATCAAAGACACTGTAATCCCTAACCAGCACCCTGACTCTAGGTTCGGAGCCTCAAGCCCCTCTGAAACAGTTTTTTAGACTTAATACATATATATTTTTTAACTTCACCCGGAACAACCATTCACCTTATTAACTTACTACCCCTGCAACTGCAGTAAATACTGAACAGCTATGCAGGTGCCATCTACCAATGTTTTTTTTTACTATCATAGGCTCAGGTCCACTGTCAAGTTGAACTTTTCACAAGGAGCACCTGCTAATTCTTTTATGGGTAGTGGGAAATTCCCTCAGCCTGTCTTTATCTGACAGGGTTTGGCCTGTGATTGAGTTGCCAGAGATCATTGGTTTTCTACTCTTAAATAAATACATGTTTTCTCTGTGTTTGATGTCTTATATTAGCTGATATCACAGAACATTTTCCTCTGGCAGGAATGCCTGATACTGTAACTGAATATCAAAACAGAGGTTGTTCACTTGAGTTAATCCCAGTTGCAGCTGTATCTCTGCACAAGATCTAATTTCTCTTCCCCCTTGCTATTGATTGGAATAATTCAGATTTGAAGCTACAAAAGACTGATTCAATTGTACTCACCATAAGGAGATGGTCAGTCCTCTAGAGAAAGTACAAAACCAGAAGTAGAGAGGGAAGGCTTTTTTTTATTTGTTTAAATAGTATACAAGTCAGATGGCTGAATAATATTCATTTCAAACTGTATGAGTTGGGAAAGGGTTAAAAGGAAGAACCTTTCTTCATTGAGCTACATGTTTATGATCCATCACATATTTAGCTTCATTTTCTGGTATGCGGCAACACAGAGCAATGGGAAAATGGGGCCACCACCCAAGGTCCTGTAATGTCAATTACAACTGTTGTTAGACTTGTCTGTAGATTTCCCCTAACTAGTTTGTTAATTTCTGACAAGAACAATTGGTGCTTTGCAGTTGGAGTGTAATTCCACTCTAATCTATGGGAGCAGCTATGAACTCCTAGGACAGAGTGATAAGCTTGTGATAATCCATGGAAATGGCAATATAATGAGGACTTCTACTTTATCAGGGTTTGTTCTGGATCATGCTGATCTATCAGGATATATCAGGATAGCACAACACGTGACTCACATATTTGCTGTTTATCAGAAGATAGCTTCAGTCCCAAAGAGTAATATTTCTAAGTCTTTTTCTTTTAATGTTCTTTATAGTCAGTGAGAAGAAAAAATAATTGCAGTAAGACAATACAGCTGCTCTACAGCTATGTTTATCATCATTTACATTACTTTCTTTCAAGTCTGGGTAGTAGAAAAATTGCCAACGATTGTTTCAATGATAGAAAAAAAATATCCTAGGTATTCCCTTTAATATTTAAAGATGATATCCTTATTACTAGGCAGACTAGACTTGTAGCATACTGATATTAAATAAACACAGACAGTAGTGTTTCGTTTTCTTTTCTGTCTGTGATCACTTTTTTTTTATTTGAACCTCTAACAAAACTGGAAGATGAGTTGACAGTCTGTCTACTTTGTCTTTGATCTTGCTAGGACTATTGGTGCCAGCTTCCACGATAGTAGTTTGACTGACTGGTAGCAGCTGATGCTTCCACGTAGCTTTTTGTTTCTTTTGAGGTTTCTGAGATTTCCATTCCGTACCTTTTGCTTTCTCCTCTCTGAGTCGTCAAGTGGAAATAATGATTTATAATTAAGCAAAAATTAGATTAGTCTACGTGCCAGTGAGAAGCTCCAAAAAATAAACTTGGCGAAGGTATCAGAGTTACACATTCAGAAAACAATTGCACTTTTACTGTATGAGCTGGCTAGAGAAAGGGACTTGGGGGTACCCTGGCTGAACTGCCATTGCCATTTTTCAGTACTCTTGTACTTTGTGCAGAATAGAAGCCATTTAAATGAGGAAAAGTCTATCTCATCAACCATCGAAAAAGGACTAGGAAATTATTCCAGAGAGAAGGTGTGCTTTGTGGAACTCCCTTTGCAAAGGTCGAGGGAGCTCAAGGAACAACTTTGGGGGTATTTTTGCTCTTCTGGTTTCTATTCCCCTGAGTATCTTTGAACATTCTGGAAGACTGAGAATAGATGTCGATCAGGAAGTCAGTGCTGATTATCTGTTTCAAATACACCCTGTTAAAATCTAGTTGTTTATTATCCAATGAAATGGAGGTCAGAGCAAACAAAGTGCCATAGAATCAGGAACCAAAAATCACTTTTCACTAAGTTCCATGATACGGTTCTTTGTAGAGTTAATTTGAACTGGTACTTCTAATCTAACACCCACACAGACCTGTTAGGATGTTTTGTAACTATGCAATATGTGCATGGGTACTATTGTTATTGGTGAGAGGCTGAACAGTATTTATTTATTCAGACAAATAAATACAGGACCTTGCTACTTGAATGTTAATTGTCCTTGTGCTTCTGAAGACAGAATATGTGATAAGCTTCAGGGTTTGTATTCAGTGATTCAAGAGGAGACCTCCATCACCTGTTAATAATGCTAGAATTACAAAGATGAGGTGCTCAACCTGATGTACATGTAAGAACTGACTTATTGTATAGGTACTTGCACATTGTAAACATATTTAATGCCAGAGTGTTTTTCACCTTTCCGACAAGATAATAACAATAGTTGATGCCTAGATGCCACAGAATAATAGAATAACCCATCAGGGAAGTCAGATGCAGTTAGTACTTTATTCCTTAGAAATTGATTAAACCTGGAATCTTTAAAGAGAGAATAAGTAGTTCTAGAAGATGCGCTTGAAGATGTTTTTAGTATACATTTTCCAGCTTATTCTGGGGGGTGTCAGAAGAGGTTATCTTTCACAGGAGCTCCTGGTTTTTGAATCTCTTCTCCATGTCATCACATTCTTTCATGGGAAGACAGAGTCATTTGTGTTGCCTTTTCTTATGCTCCCATTACTTCTAGTTCTGTTGTAAGACAGTATTTCTAATTAAAGCTTTTTGCTTTATGCTGCCGTTGCCTGTGGGAATAAAAAATAAAAATAAAATCAAAAAGGGCTTTTTCTTCTTTTTCTTTTTTTCTTTTTCTTTTTGCATCTCATGCATATTTTGATTTCTGGGTTTCTAAAATGTATCCCTTCCTGACCAATCTTTGAAGTATGAGAGCTGCTTCGTGGATGGAGAAAAGTTACTGAGACAGTGGAGGCAGTGACCTTAAGAGATAAGGAAGATCTTTCGAGGCATCTGGCTAGTTGGTTTCACTGGTAAGCTTTTTATCTGGTAGACCGGATGTTAAAAAATAACCTTCCCTTAGACAAAATTGGATGGGATCCTGAGAGCTTAGTTTTATTCTGCAGCCAGGGCACTATGAATGGATGGACACTGTAGTCTCTTCTCTTATTCCCTGGGACTAAAGATCCCTCAGGCACAGGCAACAACTAACACCAAAGTAGAGAAGATTTTGCTTTTATTTGTGGTAGGCCCATCAAATTTTGTGCTTTACATGTAAGACTCAGTTGTCTATTTGTTTTCTATCCACTCTCCTGATCTACAGTATCAGAAACTCTCACATTTACAGCACAGTGCCACACCTTTTCTTTGTCTCTTTTACACCATGAACCATATGCTATCGATCAGTCTGCCAAGTACTTTGGGATCACGTAACAAGGGAAAGTGTGGTGTTCAACTGTGTGCTGAGGAGCACATGCCTCACCCCAGCTGCATTCTCCTGCAGCACTACCTTGTGCTCCATGCCACCTGAAAATGAAGGCATCCTCACATGGTGGGACTTGACACTGAGAGACTATGCACACACCGGGCAATTAAGAAATTGAGAAGTTAACAGTTCAGTTGTAATTTATTCTGACTGGGATTTCCTATGGCACCATGAAGACAAGGAGCAAGAGAAAGTGTAAAAAGAGATGTTGTTGTAAGGTTATAGCTGATTTTACCTTTTTTATTTTTAAAAGAACATTTTAAAACTGCCATGAAAACTGAACAAATACATACTAGATACACAGGCAGGGAGACCTCACTGCTATTACATACTTACTGGGTGACAAGCAATATCAAATACTCAGTTCCACTTGCATTAATCATATCAGTTAGCTGTTTCTCTCAGATAGACAGATGAAGAAGAGTATAAAAATCCAGTGATCTTGTTCTGCTGACGTTAATGACAAAAATTCTATTGACTTACATGGGTTAAGCTTCAGGCACTTTGTAAATACCTATAAAATGGGCCAGTGGTGAGCAGATGGTCTCAACATGGAAAGCTGTATTCCATTCTCAGTATGTGGCTCTATCCCCACATAGTCCAGATCTTTACGCAAATAATAATTTAGAATTACTGTATTAGAATTGCTAGATTAGAAGCGCTGACGTGTGTAAGGTCTTCTCTTAAATGCTGTTTCATGGTTTCCCCTGTTGTTAGGTGTAAAAAATATTCATGCAATAGTAATTTGCTATTAAAAACAAGGATTGTATAGAAAGTCAATGGAAATACATTTGAAGTGTATTCATCACCTTTTAAAAACAGGTTTGGAAAGAAACCATGGAATTGCAGCTCTGGTTTTTTTGTATCAAAAGCAATGGTGAATTATCAGGAAAGTAATAAAAGTAGAAAGTAAACTGATATATTATCTGACAGCCTCAGATTTCAGAAAAGCAGAAACTGCAGTAGGTGTGAACAAAGAGCCCAAATTCACACCAATCACACTCAGTACTTTATTTAAATTTGCCTGTTGATTCCTTTTATCCTGGACTTCTCTTCCATGCACAGCCCCATCCATAAGGCTTGTAGTATTTATTTTTTTGCCTCCCCTTCATTCTACTACCTTTCTCAGGATAAACGCTTAGGAAATCCTAAGAGACCTACTCATGAAAATTGCCCCAGTGTTCTTTAGCGGGTGCCTTTTAGAGATGCCATTTACAGTACGGATTTTGGTCCCACAGGTCTCAGATGGGCCTGTGCTGCCTGGGAGCAGACCTTGGGTGCTCTGGTGTACAATGCTCCATGAGTACTAATGGACGAGCTTTGTGCTGAATCTACTCAGTAAATGGAAATGAAGGCTTTGGTGTGGAGGACTGCAAGGCAGACATTTCTGCCAACAATAGAAGTGCTCTGATGGTAAAAGCTATAGGAGTGAAATTGATAGCTTATCACATGAGAAAATATACCATTGATTTATGAGCCCAGCCAGCAAAGATAGTATAGCAACATAACTAGAGATGCTGGGCAATGCAAACATGAAGTAATCAACTGCTTTCCTTAACGTTTTAATGTACCTTTTATTTTATTTCCATTTTAAAGTGTCTTTTTTACAGTCCATTTGTTACCTCCCCTTAGTTCTCTCAGCTCATTACCGTGATGAAATGTTACTGCCCTTATCAGGCAAGGTTTCAGGTAATGCTTCAGTTTTACAGCTTCAGCCTTTCCATGAGCAAACATTCACATCAACCTTTAGCCTCTCTCCTTTCCTGAGTTTTGCTGTTGTTAGTATTTCACAAACCAAAGTGCCACCTTGGACACCAGAGGGATGGGCAGAAGTGAAGGAGGGAAAGGGGACAGGGAAGTGCCCGAGAAGGATTGTACAGCCTGTCCTTGAATCTACAGTGCGGAAACCTTTTTTTGCTCTTGCCAGAAATAAAATCTGTGTAGGGTATCTGGAAGAAGAAGGAGGACCTGAAGAGGAAAAGAAAAGAGAGAACACACACAATGGATGTAAACTGAATGATAATGAAGCAACGGATGTTGGGTCTGGCCCTTTGGCTTTTATTCCTCTCACTGCAGCTGTTGCAGCAAGTTGGTTCAAGTAGGTGTAGCAACAACAATTACGTGATCAATGTGATGCTCATGCCTGACTCGGACTTCCCATCAACTTCTGAAAATTTGACAGCCGCTGTGAAGGAAGCCTTGACAGCAGTGCAAAATGAATTAGAGACAGAAGGTAAGGCAATGGGTGTTGGTGATCCCTCTCCCACTGTGGTTTCTTCTCACTTTTTGCCATAGCTTTCTATTCATGTGACCTTCAGCAAACTGCTTCTCAGACAGGCTCTTTGGTTCTCTGTTCACGTTATATAGATCTTACAGAAATAATGGTCTCTCTCTATGAAAAAAAGAAGCACTCTACAGATAGGAAGAGCTAGATTTGCTTTCATAGTAACTGGGCAGAGTCTTGCTTTTTAGTTGGGATTGGGAACATGGGAATTGCGAAATTGGATAAGTTCAGACCAGTGATCCATCCAGTGCAGAAACCGAGATGCCCTTGCTTGAAACCTTAAAACTTATTCATCCTATTTCAGAATTGATTATAATAGGAAAAGTGAGACCTTTTCCTCTCCTGGCCAGATTAGCTTCTACTCTCTGAGAATAATTTTCCCCTTGACTCCATCTGTTGATCACATTATGTCTAAAAATGTGAAAAGTCTGCCACCCTCACTGTCACTGTGTAGAGTATCTTGGGACAAACGTTCCAAAGAAATTCATAGTCTGCCCTCTAGCTGAAGAGTTTTGGTCCAGTTTTGTTGGAAAATGGTGTCTCTAATAAAGACCAACACTAAAAATACTTTGTACTGAAATTACTCACACCCAACAATCAACACTAGAGCAAATTCTTCATCTCATCCTAGATAGTGGGAGCCAGGTAGCTGGGATTCCTGGTAGCTTTAGGGGATAGCAGACATCTTCACGAGTCTACTCCTGTGTGCTGGAAGAAGAGGGATATGGTGTATTAGTGGTTATCTCCAGCTCTTCAGGCTGTTCACTTTTACATTGCATTGCAGGAGTAAATGTTACTGTCAATGCCACCTTCCACCACTTCAGATCATCACTATATGTCTCACAAGGCTGTCGCACTAGCACCTGTGAAGGTGTAGAGCTCATCAAGCAAATTTTTGTGAGTACCTGGCTTCTCTAGGTTAATATTCTAAGAAAAAAAATACTTTCTTTTGTATATGTTTGTATACGTGCATGTAAGTATGCATGCATCTGTGGTTGTGTGTCTGTCTTAGTATATTAACTTTTGAACCTGTTGTTCAAACTAACTTGAGAGGTAGGTGAAGTTGTCAAAGACATTCCCATAGGTTTTGTGAAGACAAGCAGTCAAGCATAGAGACCTTATTAATGCTTCCTGAAGGCAGTCATTTGGTAGCAGTGCCAGCTGAAGCAGCCACCTACTTCAAGCTGCTTTTCCCATCTTCAGGTTATCTCCTCTGTCATGCCTGCATAGCTCTTTGTGGGGCCACATAACCAAAGTAATCAAATAATAATAAAAACAAACAAACAACAACAACAAAACCCAACAAACTACAACAACAAACTACCCAAACACTCCAACAGCCCCAGTGGAATGAAGAATGTCCATTTCCAGCTGGTTCAGTTCCCCAATCCATTCTCCATTAGCTTACAGAAATACATGTGCCAGCACAAAGGAGAGAGCAGTGCAAGCTGGGAATGTACAGGCAGAGGGCCTGGCACTGATAACAAAGCACAACGTATGACTGTGCCCAGAGGGCAAAGATGAACTGCGTGCTTGCTTCTCACTGGAAATTGGATATGTTGTGTGGGAGAAAATGTGTGAGTCTCCGAATGCTGGAAAAATGTTGCAAGATATTCAAGAAGCTGAGTTTCAGTGGACACTCATGTCTACTTGCTGTCACCTCACAGTGAGGCTTTGTCAATCAACTGTGAATTCTCACATCTAACAATGTATGGTTGCATGCTGTAGTCTTTGTTAAGAAGTCCCTCATGGCACACAAAATTGCTTTGATATGTACTTTCATGTACACAGTTGCAACATTTTAATCCTAACCTGCTGTCTCCCTCTCTCTCTCCATTAAGGTCATACTCTCACAGGTACTATTCTCCACTCAGCCTTTTCATAGCTCTCTGTGACTCCTCCCTCCTTCACTCTAGGTTTGTTCTTTTAACCTTTCCATATCTCCTTTTGCATTCTTTCCTTGCTTTTGCTGAGTAAATTCTGGGGCTCCTTTTCAAATCTTAAAACTCTCTTTAATCTCCCATCCTTCTCACTGTGCCACCGCACTGTCCCTACTACAGACCCTCTCTGATCTCTTGCAGGAGAATGGCACTCTTGGCTGTGCTGTCATAGGGCCTGCTTGCACTTATGCTACCTACCAAATGGTCTCGTAAGTACCACCCTCTCCATGCAATATTGTGTTGTTAAAGATGTCAAGTGTTTGAACAAAGTTGTTTTGAGTGCAGCAAATCAGTGGAGACATTGGAGTTTGGGGTACATCAGACACTTTGATGTCAACAGTCAAGTCTGTAAGGCTGTTGTGCATAGCCACTTAAGTTTGGAAGGGAAAAGAAAATCCCCTCTGAGAGCTCACTGATGCAGTCTCATTACTATCAGCTAAGTGTTTCTAATTGCTGATGATCAATTGATATTGGGCTCAGAAGACATGACTTATCAACAACCACAGAATGAAAGGGAGATGATAGTTTGAGGCACTAGACATTGCAGAACTGCAGAAACGGAGGTCTTTCTGAGTGGGCTTTCAGTTACTGAGAGGAGCCTGTGTTCCATGCGGCAAGAGAAGATAAAAAACTCAAATAATCTTCAGTAAGAAGTGTTTAGATAGAGAACAGCCAATTTTATCCTAACTCTTCTCCCTGTGAAAGCATTTCTGAAGAATCAGTCTCCCTACTAGAGTATTAGACATAAATCAGTGTAGTTCTGTATTGCATTATACATTAATATGTTCATTCTCAGATACTAGGAAAACATGAGCTAAATCTGTGTAGCCTTAGTATAACTCATTTTAAAAAAACCCGCATCAGTCATGAGTACAAATCAATACCGTTACCCAGTGAGTCATTCTCCCTGCTTTAAACTTTCGTAGCCTTGTGGTTTCACTAAGATATACAGATAAGATTGGGGTACTTTTACTTCAGGCTTTATCAGCTCTATACTTTTCTTTGGATGGGGTGACCAGAAGTTAGTCCAATGTTTCCAGAGAAAGAATTAATTGATTTATAGATTTATAGAAGAATAAAAATAATAAATTCTCATGTACAAGGCCACGATAAAATATTATGCAATGTGCCTCATTTTATTCATTGTGACTCCTAACTTTCTTTGTTTTTCTATTTGCTGGATTTAGAGCTGCCCAGAATGATGCCAAAGTCTTTTTTCTCAGACTCTAGTACAGTTACAACAGTATACATTAAAAAGTATGACCAGTGGAAGTTTATGCAAAGAACACTATCAGGCAGCTGTATTTGCCTACGGTGCAACACATTTACAAATTTACAAATCAGAACAAGTGATTTACTTTACAACACATCGAGTCAGAGAGAAAAAGGTCCATTTCATTAGTGAAACATTATTAGTGATGACATTATGTCATCTATGTCTGTTTCTGTTGTGACAGCTTTAAAACCTGTAGTTTGTGAAGTGGCACCTACCTGGAAAATAACATTTTGTCATAATAATGCTAACAATGCTGATGGGCATGTTCTTTTGCAGGCATAATTCCCTGTCATAAAAAAAACAGACACACAAACAAAAAATACTTCACAATAAGGGAATGAAAATACTTTTAGTCTAGTCTGATAATCTGCAGCAACTAGGGAAATACTTTTATCCGAATTTTAGTCTCTGGACAAAAAATACGATTACTTTACAAATTTGCTGCTAGCAGAGGATATCTTTATTTGGTCCCTCTGACTGATGATGTTGCTCAGCTCAAAAAGACTCTTATTTTTGACTTGTAGGACTAAATGGTTTTGATGGCAACAAGAACCTCACCCTCCAGCATGATTGCAATAAAGAGATAAAATGTATACCACATTAAAAATTATACTGGTGGGCAGAAAAACATCCAGTACTCATTGCAAATCAGAAACCAAATCCCCTTGTTCATCCAAAACTGACATCACAACATTGCCAAGACTATTAGGCTTCTTTAAATGTCCTGAGCATGCAGCTCAATTTGTAAATACATTTTGTGACCAGTCAACAGGTGTGACTGCAGGCACCAAGGGTTTGCTTGCCGCATGTAGGTTGGCAAAAAAAAGTTGAAAAACTATTAAAAGGGTGTCGTTTATTGTGTCAGTAGGATGACACAGTAAGTGGGAATTTTTCCTTGAAGTAACTCCTATGCCCCCTTTTTGCAACTTGTTTTTCTAGCCTGGCCCCCTAGAATATGCCATATGGATGCCATCATTTCCTAGCTGTTGAGTAGATTGTTGAAAAATAAACACTCCTTACAAACCAGCTCCTGAGACAGACAACAGCATCTTGTCCTTGATGATAGCCCAACAGCAGAACTGGATGGGTACGAGAGCCCTTGGATTTTCACCATAGCCCTTGGGCAGAAATGGTGCCTGGTACCCAAAGAGACTGGATGAGGAATGTCTGTGCTGCACAAGGAATTGGAGCCAGTGGGAGAAGATGCCCAGATCCATTCAAAACTGGCCCTGCAGTGCCAATACCTTGAAATTTGCTTGTGTTTTTTAAGAGCCTTCTGTTTCAGGTTAAACTAATGCAGGATGAAAGGAGAGGGAGCTGGGGATAGAAATCATGTGGCAGCAGCCTTGGTGCTACAGCAATCCATTCAGACTTGTCCTCTTGTCTCTCCCCTCAGAGTTGAAACGATACTGAGCCTGCCTCTGATCTCTGTAGGGAGTTTTGGGCTATCCTGTGACTACAAAGAAAACCTAACCCGTCTTCTGACCCCAGCCAGGAAAGTGAATGACTTCTTCTATTATTTCTGGAATGAAATCCAGCAGCCATTCAAAACTAGCACGTGGGAATCTGTCTACATTTACAAGAAGAATGACAACTCAGAGCAATGCCTTTGGTAAGATCCAGATCCACTTCTGTCCCAGCTGTTGACCTAATAAGCTCCATCTCCATCCTCAGGCATTGCTCCTATAGGCTGTCCTACATGCCCTGCATGTTGGGAGATGCCTTACTGCTATTAAGGAGTGAGAGAAGGAAAAGAAGAATTATACCCCTCAGCTGTACTGTATATCTGAATATTGCACTCTACATTTAAGTATTTTCAAACCTTATCTCTTCCTATGGACAGCATAGCACAAAAGTTGTTCCTGCTGCAAATACTTGTTTACTCCGTTCTTGATGTAAATACTGTGACACAAGAGTGTCCTCCATCATAGTCTCCATATATGCCTTTTTAGGTCAGGGGTCTTACAAGCTCTACACATTAACTGATTCAATCTGAGGGCACAATTATTACTCCAAAACATTTCAAAGTTCAAACTGGATCTTTCTTTGTTCAGCATGACCCCCAGTGTTTGCAGAGTTGAAGCTATGGTCTCATCAGTTTTGAAGAAAAGAAGACAGTATTTACGTTGTGACCTGAAGCATCAGCCCATGATTTTTCTTGAAAATGCTGGATTTTCTCCTCTCTAGATATCAAATATTGTTTTAGTCAAGTAGATGCTTTCATATACTGACACTTACTCTTTCTTTTTTTGACTCTTATTTGATTTTCAGTACATGTGAATGTCTATATGCTCTTTTGAATTATTATTTTTTCCAAAGTACTGGTTAATTAAAAAAAAAATCAGCTATGCTATACTTAGCTTTTTGGCTTCTCCTACCAATGTTACATAGATGTGGAATCATAGAATCATAGAATCGTTTGAGTTGTAAAGGACCTTCAAAGGCCATCCAGTCCAACTCCCCTGCAACAAACAGGGACACCTGAAGCTGATCAGGATGCTCAGAGCCCCTCCAGCCTGACCTTGGAGGTCTCCAAGGACGAGGCATCCACCACCTCTCTAGGCAACCTCTGCCAGTGCCTCACTACTGTTATCATAAAACCCTTTTTTCTTATATCCAATCTGAATCTCCTCTCTTTTACCTTGAAACCATTTCCCCTTATCCCATCACAACAGATCCTGCTAAAGAGTCTGTCCTCTTCTTTCTTTCAGCTCCCTTTAGATACTGAAAGGCCACTCTCAGGTCTCCTCAGAGCCTTCTCTTCTCCGAGCTGAACAGCCCCAGCTCTCTCAGCCTGCCCTTGTAGGGAGGTGTTCCATCCCTTGGATAGCTCAAATTCAGACAAGAATTCATAGAAAATAGCTATTATTTATATTTCCAATTCATATCCTGAGGAAGTTAAAGAATTTATAAATCTATTGGCTTCGGACCTTCTTTATAACTTCTGAAATGTTAAAGCTCCTTTTCTTTAATGTTGTAAATTAACAAAAGAATTAAAATTAATTTTCTGTTTCTTCCCATTTGATTGTCATTATTCATCCTAATATAGCTGTAAAACGCACCTCATTCTGCTTAAATGGAAACTGTCATCTTGAACTTTTTTAATTGCCTAATTTTAAAAATCTGTTTTTGCTAAAGCATAAATTATACTACATGGGACAATTGTTTTCCCCATGTATGTATAAAAGCACATGAATACCCACAGTGGCAGCAAGAGCAAGCTATGTCTCCAACTATGCATATGGTCCTGTAAGTTAATGATTAACAAAACAATTCCTGAAAACAGTGGGGAGTGGAAGATGTTTCATAGCTTATAGGACAGGAATCTCAGTGTTGCTAAGTCAAAAGTTTGAAAGCAAAGAAAATCCTTCTCCTTTTCCCTCTGCATTATCTTTACTTCAAACAGAATGTCTCTCCTCAATAGGTTGAGGCAAGAAGAAGATTTAGGAGTTGGCTGTTTTTGTTTAATTCTTTAGTTTGCTTTTACTCACTTGGTTGTTTCTTGCCATTCTCATTTTTTCCCTTCAAGTTTTAACTGACTCAGTAAAACTCTTTTTGCTCCTTCCTTCCCTTCCTTTTCCTCTCAGGGTACGTGTATTTTTTATCTGAGATCTTTCTACAGCTCTCATTTACTCTTTTGAATCTTCAGATACACCTTCTAAGGTTGCAAGAGGGGCCTTCTACAGCAGAGCTTCCTGGCACTGTTTCCCATTAGTCTCACTTACTCTAATTTCCCCACAATCCTGATTTTTTTCTTAATTGCTAATGTCTTATTACACTATTATATTCTCTAAACCCATCCTTTCTATGGCCAAGCTCAAATACCCTTGGATGACTTTTCAGCAGTTTTAATTCCTTCATGCTCTGTGTTGATTTTTTCTGTTTCTGGTACAGAAAAAAATGCTCTGTTCTACCTTTCAAACACTCATGTGTTGTAGACAGTCTGTCTAGCATTTTGATTTATTTAAGAGAAATGGCACAATGCACCTATGAGGAGTTAGACATTTTTGCCAATGTCTGTGCTCCCTCCCTCCTGCCAGGTACATGAACGCACTAGATGCTGGAGTCACACAATTCTCTGAAAAACTGAAGTTCAAGGACACTGTGAGGACACAAGATCAGTTTAGAAAACTTGTGAAAAATCCCAAACGGAAAAGCAATGGTAAGGGGGGTGACTGAGGGTGCACTCTTCCCTGCAGGTAAGTTACTTTTTCCTGGAAATCCGACTATCCTCTTAGTTACATTTTAGGAGTGGCCTTTCCACAGTGAAGCACACACATATCATTTCACATGGATGCAAATATAAGGTGGCACAAACCTCTCAGATTCCTCTCTCTATCCCCATAAAATATGGAGGAATATCCTGCTTCCAGAGGACTTCTGGGATGAATTCTCCCATCTAGATATAATGTTATCCCCCTACATACTCTGTTTTGTGAAAGATTCAGAAATCCAGGAATCACAACTCCTCCTAATCAAGGCCCTAGACATTACAAGAATGCTTATTTCTCTATCATTCCTGTGTTTGCAGCTCTGATATATAAAAGGGCCTCACTTGTGCCATCAAGGGGCACTTCTTCTGGAAGTGATCCATCTAAACTTGAAAAATTGATGAGCAATACCTCATAAACTATTACCTGAACACCATATGACTTATGAACTTTCATATACAGTAGCCTGGACTGCATCAGAACTGCTGCTGCTTACTTGAGTGAGATAATGATGGTGCTCTGGTGCAATCAAACATAAAATAGAACAGGCATTGAAACACTTTCTACCAGCTAACTTTCCCACAGATATCCCCATCCCTCGGGTTTCTGTGCAGACAGTCCCAGCATAATGCAGGTAATGTGCCTTAGCTCAGCATTGCTACACTGTCTGCCACTCAGGCACCAGGGAGCAAGCAAATGTCCTTTTCTTATCTGTGTTTCTCACCAGTCTACCCCTGTTTCTGTCCAATCTGTAGTGATCATCATGTGTGGCACTCCAGCTGACATCAGCCAAGACCTAGGGACGGTGACAGTGGATAAGGACATTGTTATCATCCTGATAGATCTCTTCAAGTAAAGTATCACCTTTGCTTTTCCTCTTTTCTCTGCACTTTGCTGAAAGACAGAGATACTGGAGATAGTCAGTGTGGAACTGTTTTGTTGAAGAAATGCTTTATCAAGAAATGTTTTCCATTGTTTCTTTCCCCTTTTCTTGCCCTTTATTTATATAACCTATTTTGTGTGTGAATCATGGCACATCTTCTACAACATCCCATTTAGTCCATGAAAAATTTTTCTAAGGCAGTGACCAGAGCAGAGATGGTTAACTTCATCCTGTGGAATCCTCAGGGCAGGGAGCTGTGAGAGAATCACAGAGTACAAAGTTGGACTGGTCATGAGCTGTTCACATGAAGATTGTAAACGTTTCATACGCTCTATCCAACTGAGGCAGCTGTATAAATATGGCTAACAGTATGTTTTTCTAGGATTTTTAATACTCCTTATTAAATGACTTAAAAGGGAGGTACAGTTTTTTCTTCCAATGAGCAACACCTTTATAACTACACAGATCTAACTTTTCAGAGATGTTCCTTAGTATTCTGTTGTTCAATTTCATCTTCCTATTACTAGTTACAAAATCTTTGTAGTTGAGGACAGAGATTGACTAGCCTTATCAGTCATAGCCTCACGAGCTTTGAATTAGTAAATAAGTGCACCAAGAGCTGATCTCTGGCCCTAAGTTTAAGTGACAAACCACAGCCTACATTCATATGGCTAAACCTCCATGCCCAAAATGCCTCTTGAGATTGGCTCCTGTTGTCCTGGTAAGTTATAGTCTGGGAGAAAGCGAGCTGATCTAGACCAAAACCATGCCCAGGACCTCTCTGCTGCAGTATTTGTCCTGGTACTCAGCTTCCTCAGACCATCTTATATGCTGCCCTCCTTAAATCTGCTACATGCCCCTCTGATCTCAAACCATTTTGATCTTAAAACAGAAGCAAAATACAGATACTATGTTAGATCTAAACTCAAGCTGTAGGAGAAGGCAAGGTCCTATGCTTCTACAAGTGCCATGGCCCTCGGACAAAGTGATAGGTTTAAATTTTCTTCAGCTCTGAGTCCTGTTGCATCCAGGATGCACATAGTGTTTAAGCCTCCCTCAAGGGAAGGGGGATGCTGTAGAATTATCCAGTCTGGTGGAGTCTAATGAAGTTTCCTTTCCTTCTGGTTAGTTCAGTTCAAGTCCGAATGAAAAGCGCTTTGAAATTATCTGGGGTGAAAAGTGTGATGTTAAAGTCGTAAGATTCAGAGAAAGGCAGGAACAGGGCTGTGGAGTTGGGATCTCATCTGATGTCTGAGGAGTGGAGCTTGTGGTCTCCAAAAGCTCTTGATACTGTACTTACTGAAAAAAAACAAACAAAAAAACCTATAAAAGGATGGTCAAAAATGTATAATAAGAGAATGTTCATACAAAATGAATTTTTAATCAGTCTTGCTATAGCAATTGCTAAATTCCTCTGTAGTACATGAACCAATATGTGTTTGCCAGTCTGGGAAGCTCTTCCAGATGGCCTGTCAGGATGATGAAACCAAAGACACCTGAAAGCTACAAATGTTCCTGCTTGTTTTAGCATGCTTTTCAAGTTCACGCAGTTTCCTTTGATTTTCCCAGATCACCGAATTAAAAAAAATAAATCAGTAGGATGCTCTCTGACCTCTCTGATTGTTTATGCCCTCCTATTAAGTGTTTTTAGGGCAACTCCTGCTGTTATCAATTCTAGCAGGAAATATCGGAATTAGAGGAACATGTAAAAGAATGCTGAAGAGGTCAGAAACATGCACAACATGAAAAAACAACATATTCCAGTACTGTGTATTCCAGGGAGAGACTTAGTTTTAATAAATATAAATTCCTGCTTTGAAGAAAACAGGATGGACACCAGTTACTTTAATAATAAGTTTCAGATTGCCAGATCTCCTTGATATTACCTTTTAATATAGTTAAGCACAAAAGCTGGCATGAGGGAATGAACAGCGTAAAAGGTTTTGTCTATGATGAAATTTTATTTATATAGCTACTGTTTTAACCTGTTAAATAACAGTTCCACTGGGGAGAGGAGAATGCTCTGTGATGGTTACTGCTGCCCCTGTTGCTGACTCTTCATGAGGCTTTTCACTTTGCTTTGCAGGAACACTTACTTCAGGAATACCACCTCAGCCCGTTATATGCAGAATGTGCTTGTCCTGACTCTACCACCAGCTAATAACAACTTCAGCACAAGGACTGCCGATACCAGCCTGGTAACCATGCTGTTTTATACCTGATCATTGCATTCAGCTCATACATGTTCCTGCACTAGGAAATGAAAACTAAAAACAGAGTGGTACTCATCCCCCATCATGCTTTCATGTCAATATTTTCTTACATTAACGCAGGATGACATTTCATTCTGCTGTAATGATGTAAAAATGCAGTGTCCTAAGGGAAACATCCACCATCTCATATTCCTGCTTTGTGAAATTCAACTCAACCTTTTCTTTTGTTCTGCAAGTGTCATGTCCGTGGGACTGGAGGGGAGATTTGTAGATCAAGGCTTTTTGACACCACTTCTGGTTGACTGACAATCTTACATTTTCAGTGTAGCGGGAAAACATCAATGAAGGAAGATCTATAAGTGTAACAGAGATGGAAAGACAATGGAAAGACAAGACTTCTGTGGGCAGATATGTGTTAAGTGGTGGCAATCACCACCATTGCTGCTTCTGACCAGAGATGTTCCAGTTTCTCAAATTTTCAAAAAACAGGACATCTTTTTTTTCTGTAAGAAATGCATATATGTCTTCTTAAATTTCCTGGAAAGCCGAAACTATGCAAACCCTGTATCTGCTCACTGATACTGATATTCCTGCAGTCCACCCAGGAACCAGACTCTACAAGAGAGTTCCTCCCAAGACTTTTGGCTTTGAGCTCCAGCTCTCCAGCTTTTGGCTGTCTTTACTGAGTTTCCAGATCCCTCAGCCTGGGTTCAACTTTTTTTGGGTGCCAGCTCTGTGGCAGGCAGCTGGGAATTTTGGCACAGCTTCTTGCCCCTGAGCTGTGGCCATCTGGAAGGCCAGACTTGCTGGCATCACACCAGATGATCTGCACTGAGAATCTAATCCAAAGCCAAGAGCTTAGCGTCCCACTGAGCACACCTGCTTAGAACCCACAATGTAGGATTTCTTGAATCGTTTGCTCCAGAATCAGCATGCCAATGCTTTACATTGGCCTCCTTGTCTTAATACACCAAAAACATATTGTTTACAGCTTTATACTTCCAAGAGAGAACATCTATGTAGCATTGCCCTTGTACTCACTCAGCATTCAGATTCTGGTCTTCCATGCTGGAAATTTTGCCAGTACAGATTACCAAAATTACTGTAGCTTTAAAGCAGATATACAAACTCTCAAATTGCCTTTTCTTTTTCTCCACTTCTAGGTGGAAGATGACTTTGTTATTGGCTATTATAATGCAGTCTTGCTGTTTGGACATATTCTGAAGAAATTTATCTTCTCCCAAAGCCCAGTGTTACCTCTCAGTTTCATCAATGAATTCCGAAATACCACTTTTGAAGGTAAAAATGTATGATCCTGAGCAGGGTTCACTGAATTGAAGAGAGGAAAGAGGTTTGTTTTTAAATACTCTTAGGATCAGTCTCTTCTACACTAAAAAAGTCCAAGCATTTCAGTGAGTTTTATTCCCACTATATTTTTTCTTTTACTCTTTTATCATTTTTATCACATACGTTATCTTCAGTTTTAACAAAAGCAATACACAGCAGTCATGTGCAGAACCACCTCAGTGCCACTGCAATTAGCAACAGCCTGTTTGAGGAGCAGATTCCTTCCTGGGTCGTGGCCTTTTCATAGAATCACAGAATTATAGAACCATTAAGGTTGGAGAAGGCCTCTGAGGTCATGTAGTCCAACAATCAGCCCATCCTCACCATGCTCACTAACCATGTTCTTCAGTGCTACGTAAGCATCTTTGGTTATCCTTTGTTTGCAACAAAATTCTGGGTGAGATGAACTTGTGTTCAAGTTCAAAATTCAGAAATAGTAGCAGCCCAGCCTAATAAACATTTTTGTAATAGCTAGAGAAGATCAGAATTGTATTTAAAGAATACTGCTGTCAAAGGAGGGGTTGGGAGGAGGAGAGACAGAGCTTCCTGAGCAGTAGAGTTGGAGGACAGGGATGAGGCCCTGAAGCTGGTGCCATTCCTTTGAAAAAGAGCTAAACTCTCTGTAAGGAGACTTTTTGGAGAATGAAAAAGGAGCTGGAAGAGAGAAGGGTTTTAGAGTCTATGCTTCCTCTAGAGACAACCTGGCATTCAGGTTTCATTTTCGGTTCTCCATGGGTTGTTAAATCGTAGCAATGTCTTTTCTAAGCTTTGTACCAGTGATCTAGTCTTGGCTTGAGAGGAGTGCGTATGAAATATGGTTAATGTTCAAAACATCTCTGAAGTCCACTTAGCAAAGCTTTAATCAGTTTGTTTCAAACTGTTTTTAGTTTACAAAGACATTGTAGGCCTGAGTGCCTTGCTGAGAGCATAAGCCAACTGGCAACGCTTTGGCTCTTCAGAGTCAGTGTTCTTGTTCCTCTTAGAGGTTGTCTAGTACCAGTGGACTTTTATACTTAAAAATCACAGAAATTGAATATAAGGAAAAGACAGAGACAGTATATATGCAACAAAATCACAACAGTATCTCAGTCCCATCTGTCACTTTACATCAGAGATCTGTACCAAAGTTATTACTCAAAGCTCTGTATTTATTGTTTCACCTACTCTCAGAAAACACGTCTAGAAGTTTCCCAGATTTTCCTAATATGGCCCAACAGACGTTGTGCTTATCTTTCTTTTAACCATAGCATTCCAGCAAAAAAAAAATTTGCTTATGGTAATTCCTGGGCTGCATCAAAGAGGGGTGCCCAGTAAGGCAAGGGAGAGCATTGTCTCCCTCTACTCTGCCCTTGTGAGGCCCCATCTGGAGTACTGTGTCCAAACCTAGGGCTCCCAGTACAGGAGGGATATGGAGCTGATGGAATGTGTCCAGAGGAGGCCACAAAGTTGATCAAAGGGCTGGAGCAGCTCTCCTATGAAGAAAGACTGAGGGAGCTGGGCTTGGTTAGCTTGGAGAAGGCTCCAGGGAGACCTCACTGTGGCCTTCCAGTACTTGCAGGGAGCTTATAAACTGGAAGGGGACCTATTTTTATATGGTCTGATAGTGATAGGACAAGGGGGAATTGGTTTAAGCTGAAAGAGGGGAAATTTAGATTAGATGTTAGGAAGAAATTCTGTGCTCAGAGAGTGGTGAGGCACTGGCACAGGCTGCCTAGAGAGGCTGTGGGTGCCCCATCCCTGGAAGCATTCAAGGCCAGTTTGGATGGGTCCCTGAGCAGCCTGAGCTGGTGGGTGGCAGCCCTGCCCACAGCAGGGGCGTGGAACTAGATGATCTTTAAGGTCCCCTCCAACCTAAGCCATTCTGTGAGTCTATGATTCTATGAATTCCTCCTGGAGTCTGCATCCTTTTTTAATATTGCTGAAGTCATCTCTTTGGTTTCATTTGGTTTGAAAGATAAGTTACACAGACTTTTTTTTTTTTTCTCTTATCTCAAATTTATCTTGCATATTAGTTATAGGTTTTGTGTTTTTAAAAAATCCTAAAAATGAAAGGTGTTGAATCACCTTCATTCTTCCTTGTGTGAGTACTGGCTGAGTAGAGAGTTCACACAATAATTATTTTGATATGTACAAGGTGAATTGTGAAAAAATTAACACCAGTCTTTAAGGTGAAAAGGAAAATGGTTATTCCCAAACAAAAATAATGATGCTGAACTTTAGGAAAAATAAAAGAAGTCATTAGCAACCACAGCAGAAAAGCAACCTGAAACTGGTCAAAGAGACTCTCCTTAACAAAAAGAAAGGAAAAAATGATGGTGAGATTTTCAAGAGTGGTGGATACTGGCAACACTTGTGCTCTTGTTGAAGTGCCTGGCCTCATGAGAACAAAGTCAAGCCAGTGCTGAGGGATGTAGAAGGTTCCACCCTAAAATCCTTGGAATGTGCTCCATAGGCAATTTCTCACATCTGCTGACATTAGGAGGCAAGAGGTTAAAGGGAAAAAGAACTTGGTTAAAATAATGTTGTTAGAGCCAAGCATGTAGCTATCAAAAGAGTTAGAGGAATGAAAGTACCTCTACATTTCCTTTCTTGCTGATAGACTCAAACTGCAGAGGGAAATGGGCAATTTCCCTTGTCACCTCTGAAATGATCCCTTCAGGGGAGTTTACTCTGCCATTCTTGGTATGCTGAAGAAACCTGACATATATATCTTTCCTATGGCTAGAGGGAGACTTTCCTTTTCTGTGCAGTTAGTTCAACACCTTTTACTGGGTTTTGTGGAGAAAATGTGGCGCACTATGAAGGGAGAAGCAGTGCCACACTAAACTGATACGTGCTCTAGCACGTAGATGAAGAAGAAAAAGATCCAGAGCATCAGAAATCCTTTTATTTATCCCATTCTTCCTGCCACATATTTCTTTATTGGAAAATACAAACCCTCTGCCTAATTCTGTGTCCACAGGTGCACAGGGTCCTGTGACTCTAGATGAATTTGGAGATATTGATAACAATTTGACCCTACTGTACACGACACAGTCTGCAAGTGATGTACGTATGTCCAGGAAGCAACTGCTTGGCCTTGTATACAAAAGGAGAAACAAAATGCTCTGTACTATCACATAAGAACAGTGTAAATTAGCACAACAGAAGTGGTGGCATGTCAAGGCATACTGGGGGCATGCTGGGAGGGGGTCATAAGAGGTGTCCTGGAAATGGGGAGGATTGATGTCATCCAGTGATTCAGTAAGTGAAGTACAGCTAGTGTCTCTGATACATTTATTTTTAGGGAGAGGGGAGAAGTAAAGAAGAATATGGCAGCCAAACATATGGCTAAGCTGAAGAGAACACACGAGTGTAGCAGGAAGAGCAAGAATTACTCTGCTGAAGTTTAAGCTGCACATTTTTAAGTGCAGTTAGAAGCAAGGGACAAGAAAAAAAAAAAAGAGAAAGAATCGCTGCTGACTACATTTCTTTACTCCTACAGCCGCAGTACAGAGTTCTTATGTATTTCAACACTCAGGAGAACGAGACATATGTGGAATCTTCCAGTCCGGATTTCATCTGGAAGAGCCACAGGCTGCCTAGTGATATTCCAAGCACTGGTGAGATATCCATTAAACATACCTCTTCTTCCAAGGGAGTTCACACAGCCCTCATACCTAATATACAGCTCTATCTCTGCCCAAACATTGAACCTGACATCCCAGAAACCACCACCTGCCTTTGAGTTTTTGGTGACTCCTGGATAAAATGGTTAACCCTCTGTGTTATTCAGCATGGCAGAGTACAGCCCTGCTAGTCAGAGCCAGTGAGTGTTGTTTTGACATTCGCTACATGGCAATTGGCAATGGGAAGGCATATTTTTCAGGGTATGATATGCAAGACAAAAATTCCTGCTGTGGCAGTGGTTGCAAGGGTTAGTACACCGTGGGTTGGCTGGTGTTCACCTGAGTCATTCCCACTGTTGACTGAGTGTCCAAAGGTGCCACAGTTATAACCTAAGTTTCCATTAGTTTGCTGTGCTTTTGACCTCCATTAGGGAATGTTATAATGCAAACTGATAGCTGGAGGAACAAGCACCATCTGTAAACTAAAAGTCATTCACAGTAAGGTGGACACTTTTATTCTTCAGTGAAGTAAAACTGGCTGTGTGTCAACCCTGCACACAGCTCCCCATGCTGTGCTGTCCGGCCCCAGCCTTCACAGTGCTGCCCCAGTCCCATTCTCATCCACCCCTCATGCCCCACATGTGCTATGTTATCAGAGGATCTCGTTATCTTCAATACATTCCCTTGAGGATGTCCTTGTTTGAAGTGGCTGCACAAGGGCAAAAGAAAAATGTTTGGGAATTGCAGAAACGTTTTGTCTGTGAAGTGGTATCTTAATATTGAGTACATAGTGAAGGCTGGACTTCATGGCCAAGCTATGCAAAAACAAAGTAAAACTGCCTCTCACAGGCTCTTGATTATTTTGTTTTCCCATTTGTAAAAGTAAACGTTTCTCCAGTGTGATTCTGAATGCGGGGTGCTTCTGCATCACTAGGTAGTTGTAACACTAGCAGCCAGGAGGTGGAAGCAGAGTCTCAGGAACAGGAAAATGCAATTCCACCGGGCTTCCACGGGAAACTTCAACCTGATGATTTTGGAGCTATAAACCACTACTTACAAAGCTGAGGTTTTAGAGAATTCTTGGGAAATTGCTTTGCAAAATCTTGTGTATATGTCATTATATGGAGGTGACAATATCCTTCCATGGTGAAGGGAAATGGTAGTATGGTTAGTTTTCAATGGAGAGCAAGAGACTAATATTTAGTTACTTGGACACCCTAAGACAGATGCTGGCATGAAAACATGGAAGGCAGGGAGATGTGATACACAAAACAACAAAATCAAAGCTAGAAAGCTGGGTCCAAAATGCAAAGGAATTCCTAAACAGAGTTCCATGTTGGATGCAAATACTTACAGTAGCATGCTCAAAATCCCTGCTTAGTTACTGCCTCGTTTTAGAAACAGCTAATGTGTGTCTTTTACTTTGTGTTGTTATTTTTATTAATTTTGATTGTTTTTGTTATTCTTATTTTACTCTTCAAAGTTTTCCTATGCGGCTAACCACTTACTGCGTGTATATCCCCACCCCTTAGACAGTCGTATCCAGGGTTTGCTGCCATCCTCTATTCTCATGAACTTATTTGTCTGTTTCATTTTTTAGAATGTGGTTACCAGAAAACAGTTATTTTTATTCCAAGACTTAGTTTCTTTTTCAAGAAGAAGAAAAACATTTGGAAGCCCTGAGCTGATGTGAGAGTTAGTGCTATTGAATTCACCTCCCACCTGGCTGTGCCTACAGAGTGCCCATGCCTCAGGTGGGGACATAAGAGCACTGCTCAGGGCCATGCTTCATCCTATTCTGAAAGGGAGCAGGCACCTGTCATTTCTGGGGAGTGCTGAGCTTTAGCAAAGCCTCTCAATTGGAATGTGATCAAAGAATATCCCTGCTTGGCTACTGTGACTTGCATATGTGGGTGAAGGTAGTTTCTTAAATAGAATATTGTTTTCAGTGTCTTTCATCAAGTTGCTTACTTTCTATTTTTTCCTTTCTGCAGGCCCACACATACTGACTATTGCTGTCTTCACACTTGCGGGAATTGTGATTTTGGTTCTGATCATCTCTTTGCTTGTCCTAAGGTACCACTCCCTTTGTCCCTCTGCTTATCCTAGAAGAATTTTCCTCCTAGGGCAGTGCCTTTGATGTCTCATGGAAGAGCTACTGGTGACCTTTCCCTACATACCTGGGTAGTTGCCCTTGTGTGAACTGTTTAGCATATGCCAGGTCTGCGTATGTAGCATTGTTATGTCAGGTTAATCATCAAGGGAGAAGATACAAGAAGGCTCAAATTTTCTGCATCTGCAAAAGCTCTGATTCTTACTCAGCACAGAATCTCATGTCTCAGACCACTCTTCAGACTTTTTCCACTTACTGTCAACCATTAGCCCACTTGTGGTTCTTTCATCTTTCTTTGACCTGTTGGTGATATAAATGTTCAATTCAAAAGGAGTTTTCTGTCTTGTGGGAATCAAAACACCATGAGGTTCTAATGTTTTCATTTCATGCATCCATTCTGTCTCTCAGATCCTCTGACTCAGTCCAACTCCTCATATACAGACTTTTCTAAGAGATGTAATTTCTCAAATACAACATAGTTTATCTTAATTGTGATGGAAAATGCAGATATAGAAACCAATGGAATCTCCTTTTGCTGGAATAAATTTCACTAGATTTCCAAATAATATAGTTTTCTTTCATGTTTAAAGAAATTGTCTTAATTTTGCATCTGTTTTTCGTATCTCAGAACCCCTCTTAGCTACATAGCAGAGAACTTCAAACAAAGTGAGAAAATCAGGTCTTAAGAAAAATGATTAGAAACAGGTACTTCTCAGGTTCTCTTATTTTAAGTCAAAGAATCTTAGAATCATAGAATGGCTTGGGTTGGAAGGGACCTCAAGGGTCATCAAGCTCTAAACCCCCTGCCACAGGCAGGGCCGCCAACTTCCATATCTAATACTAGACCAGGCTGCCCAGGGCCCCATCCAACCTGGCCTTGAACACCTCCAGGGATGGGGCATCCATAACCTCTCTGGGCAGCCTGTTCCAGCACCTTGCCACTCTCATAGTAAAGAACTTCCCCCTGATATCCAACCTAAATCTTCCCTCCTTCAAGTGAACCAGTCTGCCTTGTGGACTAAAGCTTTTCATGAAGAAAACTCAAAGATGAAGGTATTCAAATCTCACATAGGCAGTTGTGCTCAAGAAATGAAAAAGCTGAGTATTCCCACATAAGCACTAACATACAAACAGATTAGTAAAGTTGTTTGTATACGGTCATGAAAATTGGCAAAAGTTTGTCTGGAGACAGTTTGAGCATGTTATAAAGGTTCTGTACTCTTCCATATTTGCAGATGTATAAAATCTAAACATTCTGTTCATATTTTTAGATTCTTACTGTATACATATCATTGTAATATCCCCAACCATCAAATATAGAAGTTTCTGAGGATATTTTAGAGTAATTTCTTCATGTTTTCTTCTAGAGAACTTACCTTTTTAGTATAGGAATAATAGCAACCATCACAACTAGAAGTACTACAGCAGATTGTCCCCTAACAAGGTAATAAGAGAGATTCAATTATGAAAATGAAGAAAATGCCTCATTAGTTCCTGTTTATCTCCCACGTTCCTAGGATGCTTCATAGTCAGAACTACACACCTCCCTTTTAGTTCTGAGTGATGTGGAAAATAGCAAAGCCCTAAAAAACACATTACTAAATATTAGACTCAGTAGATTTTAGTTCAATTTGATGTGTCCTTAATCACCAACTGGTAACAGTTGGAATTGCAGCACATTCTGGTCAGATATTGACAACAGTTTCCAACATTGAACTAAGAAACACCGTTCTTACAGCAATTATCAGTACCCCCTTTCTTATACATGTATAAGTTAAAATAAGTCGGAAAAGGGAATATTTTGTTATTAGTCAGTACAATCATTTCTCCCATTGCTGCACTTGCCAGCAGTCACCATGTGTTGAGATTCCCAACATGCTGCCTCTCCAGATATTCTTAAATCTTGTGTTTTCTTTTTTTTTTTTTTTTTTAATAGAGGAAGTACTTGCATGAGTAAACAGATAATTTGATGAGTACAGGTCTAATTGCAGCTTTTCTATAAGAGAAGATAGTGTTTGTTCTGAAGTTCTGCAAGAGAGACAGCAGTTTCCTTTTTCCAGTTCCAAGGGCTCTTCCAAAATACACAGAATACAAGAGATAGCCACAAAAAGGGATCTTATCCCAACACTATTGTTGCCTCCTCTCTTGGCACTGTACTCACATCTGTTCTCACCACCCAGTGTTGATGCCAGGACTTCGTTGGGCTAGTAGTTATTTGAAGCACCTCCCTTTAGAGTACATTCAATAACATAGAGGAGAAAACCATATAAAATAAAGAAAGTGCTTTGTACTTTAAATTGTTCTGACCTCTCTTGAGTCTCTGGCAATGGCCCAGCAGCTGTTCTCCTAAATCTTTTCTATTCTTCTACTGCATCTATGGAACTGAGACAGCATTTAGTCTTTCCCAAAGTTATGGGAATAAGAGGAGCCTCAAACTGGAAGACTATGAGAGACATAGGGCTTGTGCTCAAGCCTTGTCAACATGACACTCCATCCTTGCATCATCCCAAAGCTTCCCTGTCCTAATCTTCTGTCATGAGTTTCAGTTATCTGGGAGGATATCCTGAAGTTTGCCTGTTTTGCAGGAAGTACAGGAGAGATAATGAGCGTCGGTGGAAGAAATGGTCCCATATATCGCCTGAGAAAATCTTGCCTCTGGAGACCAGTGAGACAAACCACGTCAGCCTGAAGGTAAGAGAAGCATGATACCCAAAGATGGATCTTGGATTTTGTCTCCTGAGGACCATCAATGCTGGGACACTGGCTTTCTCTGACTAAGACACAGGCTATGGCTGTGGTAGGAATGGGATCTGTTAACATTATTGTGGTTTATTTTTTAATTCTCTTGCTATATTGAAGAATTAAGAGATTATTCCCCTTCTACCACTCCCTAATAGAATCAGTTGCCCAACAGGTATGCTTGTTTTTGAAGGGGAAAGAGGCTGAGGGCTGATTTCCAGTCTCTTCCACACCACAGATGGTTTCTCTGTGCTTTGTTCCACACCTCTAACTCCCAAGAGCATGGGAGCAGCAAGTGGATGCCATGGCAGCTGTGGGAGTTGCCTGGCTGCCCCACAAGTCTCGTGGCATGTGGTGGCACTCCCTGGAGAGAGGCCTTTACTTCTCTGTGGCACACACTAGCAACATATCCCTCTCTGAGCCTGAGTGGGGAGTAGGTGATAATTGCAAGTTAATGATCCTTCTTTGTTCTCAGATTGATGAAGATAAGAGACGTGACACCACCCAGCGACTGCGCCAGGGCAAATATGACAAGAAGGTAAACTGTGAGTCCACGCTCCTTCCTCTGCTCAGGAGAGCTCAGCGGGAGATCTTCCTCCTCCCTGGAGTTCAGGAAGCAGCTCCACCTCCCTGTGACCTTGCAAAATAGCCTGGGTTCATGCAAGGAATGTGCCATATCGGGTGCTTTGCACTTTGCTTACTGCCAGGAGGCAAAACATTAGACACCATGAACCCTGGCCTAGTCCAAAAGCACAGAAATGGAAACAGAAAGCACAGAAGTCAAATATATACAGTTTGATACCACAAAGATTAAGGTATCAATGGAGAACAGGCCATTTCCATGCATTTCTTGTATACTCAGCTGAGCTCACTATGAGGTATATTCATGTTGAGGTAAAATCTGCATCATTAACAGTTCTAAATAGTTCCTGTCTATGTGGTAAATCTTTTGAGGGAAATGTAACTCCACTGCTTACTTAGTTGACTGAGACAGCAAAGCAATAGGCAGGTGTTTCTGAGGTATTTATCTAGCATTTCTTGGAAGAGAAGGATTAATCACTACAATTTCTTTCCACTGTTATTTTTTCTTCAGGTGGTGATCCTGAAGGATCTCAAAAACAACGATGGTAATTTCACGGAGAAGCAAAAAATAGAACTGAACAAGGTAATTATTGTATGCAGCAATTGGACTCAGCAGGGTGGGATGAAGCCAGTGAGTGAAGTCATTGCCCTCCACTGCCAACTCCATCAACCGTATATCACTTATGCATGTTTGTGAGGTGGACAGGTAATGTGTTCATCAAAGCATCTTGCTTGATGACCTCTGTCTTTGCATGTGTAATCACATCATCAGCTGAAGCCAGTGAAACTGAGGTGAATGAAGTAATTCACTCATTGTCATAAGGCCCTGCTAAATACATTTTTATAGCCAGTGCTAAAAGACTATGCACTCTGCTCATATTGTGCTAATCCATCTGTAGTGGAATATTGTAGTTAAATCTCATTACTGAGTGCCAAATGCAGCTCCTTCATGATGCATTATTTTGAATGATGAGTTTTCATTTTTACATAACACAGCTATACTGTGAATTCACTAATCTCTAAAAATATTTTGAAGTAAACTACAGTTGTTCACATATATATGGCCAAAGTCCATAATATCATGCAGCATCATTACGTTTTTATTACCTGCTCGTTTGATTGATTAACAACATTCTGTCTCTCATAATGGCTATTTTGATTAGCTGTGAGGTTTGACTAGAGAAGCAATAATAGAGATTATAGTCGTCTCTGGAATGATCTTGCAGTATCCAGCAGCATCTAGTTTTAACTCTAATCCTGAAGGTTCCGGAATGACAAATGCCTTCAAGTACTTCGCTCTGTGCCTTAATCCACACTGGTTCAAAGGGAACTCATACATCTTTTCAGAGCCTAAGATAAAAAGCCACACAAGCATCATTGACCAGTGTTTCTGTACTAACAACAACTGCTTTTGAAAACAGATATAATATTGCTGTTCTAGCTCCTGCAGATTGATTATTACAACCTGACCAAGTTCTATGGCACAGTGAAAATGGACACCATGATCTTTGCAGTGATTGAGTACTGTGAAAGAGGATCCCTGCGGGTAAAGAATTTTGCAGTTTCCCTTCCCCAAATTATCATAGTAAGAAAACAAATCTCCTGCTCTATGTGGCCCTCGTGCTGCAGCACTGCACCAGGCAAGTGGTAGCAAGTTTCTAATGTTGAATTCCTTCCCCCTTGCTCACCTCTCCCCAAACTTCCTGCCTGTGGCTGCCATCAGACTGGTGGTTCTCAGTAGCCAGAGGATGCAGTGAGGTGTGAGCAAGGGAATATAGGCAAGAGCTCTGCCCAGACAACAGCAGCAGCCAGTATCTATTATTTTCCCTACTGGGAGCAGATAGTATATAATGTTTACTTTATTTTCTAAGACGTAGCTGTTGTCTCTTCTGATGCTCTTGCAGCTCCTGCTGTGGCCCCAGAGTTTGAAAACACAGAGAAAATAATATAATATTAATTAGGGGCAAACAGTTTAAGACTGGAATATAGTCCCGTGCTGTAAGCCCTTCGTTCTTGTTTATAAAAGGAAACAGTAAATTGTTACGTGGCAAGAGTATGGAAAGATTTTATTATTTTTAGATTATTACTACCGATATTATTTCAGAGCTAATCATGGCGGTGTCAGATTTTCTGCAGACACCAGTGTCTTTGCTTCTTAGACCATACAAAGACTCTCATCAGTAGCAGTGGGCTCTGGAACAAACTCACAGCAAGGCAGCAAAATAACAGATCTATCTCCAGTTAATTTCTTGTAAACTCATGGAGTCTTACTTTTAGCAATGGAAATCATTGTGGTTGGAACTGTAAACCACTGTCCTCTTATGTTAAAAGATGACTCTACTTTGAGTTTATAAGGCCATGAATTAGTTGGAAGAAACTGGATTGAGCACAAAACACAGATTGTCCTTTCCTCTTATATACCTTATCCATTTCTGTCACAGCTTTATTAGACTTACTTTGGCTTTAAGAGCACATACACAATTTACTTCAATTACACAAAACCCTTCTTTTCTGGAGTCCTCACTTTTCTAGTTCTCTGTAAACCTAAAATATATATAATATTCTCTGTCTTCTGAGTCAACTTGTGCTCTAGTGCATGTATTCCTAATAGGCAGGTCTGACTTACTCAGTCCCTGGTTGAAAGGCTATGCAATACTCAGATCTCAGCTTCTACTTTTTCCCTGATGCAGATTAGAATCTTTTTTCTTCCCTTGCAGGATGTTTTAAATGATAAAATCTCCTATCCTGATGGCACATTCATGGACTGGGAATTTAAAATCTCTGTCATGTACGATATTGCCAAGGTAAGTGTGCTGCTGACCATTCAATATTAATCAGCCTCTCCTTACTTGCAATATGGATCCTTTGGAGAAAAACAGCTACTGCAGTTTTTCCCTTTCCTTGATAGAGCTGGATGCCCTTCCACTCTTCCTTAAGAAAAGCCTGTGGCTCTCAAACTGAAGGATTAAACAGGGGACAGATTTGGCTTTGGGGTATATATGAATAATAAAATATGCACCAAAAGAAATGTGACCCAAAGATCAAAGGGTTACAGTTTGATGACTGTGGCTCTGATTAGTAGGGCCTGGGCAGTCATGAGCCCTGTAAAACAGACTGTGTTTTCTGGCCTCAGGCAAGACTTGTGATGGAAAGCTATGGTCTTTCAAAATGATGGAATTATTTCAATTTGTATCCAAAAACAAGATCAACTTCTTTTCCTAAACAAGCTCTGTTTATTTTGCATCTTGATTTTCCCACTCTCTAGTGAGACTCATTTCTCACTAGGACTACCCATTTCAGTCAGCTAGAGAGGGACAAACAGAAATACATAATAAAGCAAATTCTGTTCTATGCTATGGACTTGCATCTGATTAGCTGGTAGATAAGGAAACTTTGTAATTCACATACATTCATAGAATCATAGAATCACCAAGTTTGGAAAAGACCTACAAGATCATCCAGTCCAACCATCCACCTATCACCAATAGTTCTCACTAGACCATGTCCCTCAACACAACATCTAAACGTTCCTTGAACACCTCCAGGGTTGGTGACTCCACCATGTCCCTGGGCAGCCCATTCCAGCGCCTGACCACTCTTTTGGAAACGTAGTATTTCCTAACATCCAGCTTGAATCTCCCCTGGCCCAACTTGAGGCCATTCCCTCTGGTCCTATCACTAGTTACACAAGAGAAGAGGCTGACCCCCAGCTCACTACAGTCTCCCTTCAGGTAGTTACAGAGAGTGATAAGGTCTCCCCTGAGCTGCCTCTTCTCCAGACCAAACAACCCCAGATCCACAAATTGTATCCCTGCAGGTAATCCAGAGCACTTTTTGCTAGTGTACAACTGTTGCTGGAAGTTTTTCCATTTCCCTACACACTTCAGTTCTGCCTTGGTCTCCATGATGTATGACTCCACTCCATCTGTTCTAAAGAGATATTGAAAATCTTGCTCTTTATTAGAACCTCCTTTAATCCAAATTGTCACGGCTTGTTGGCCTTCTTAATGACTTTCAGGTTCAGTTAGTGTTCAGCATTAAGCTTCATTTTAAATAGCAGCAGTGTGATTTCCCTTCCTTTTAGGATATCAAAAGAGCAGGGTGTTTTTTAACCCTTTGCGGTTCACATTCAGATATTACCTAAGAAAATGCTGATAGGTAGTGGCTCTATGTATGAAAGACGTGGAAAACTGCAATCCCTCTGAAGGGAGTGACCAAATGCCCAGTGACTACACTAGGTGTGACCAGGACTTCAGAACCATTTGTTCACCGCACCATTGGTAAGGAGGACATGGGGTCTGGGGATGGATGGAACACTGTGTCCATTCTGTGGAACAGCTCCAGAGCATTACTATATTAGCAATGTTAGAGTTGGTTCAAAAAACCTTCCTGAAAACTTGAACTTAGGAATATATGACTATAAATTGCCATTTGGATGATCTGCCAACCTCTCCTTCTCCTGCCTCCTCTCCACCTGATGCTGTGGTGGAGTCTCTGGGACCTAGACATTATTGTGCACTTCCTGTACTGCTTTTCACTAACTGCAGCTTCCCGCTTGAATGTCTTCTTGCTTTACTTAAATCACATCATGACCCTTCAGCTCCTGTTCCCCTCACCCCAGCACATGCTCTTCTCAAGCCCTCTAACAGCTCTTCAGGCTGTTTTTTGTTTTCAGGTAGGTATAAAGGATGGTTAGAAGGAAAGAGGAAAATATTATCAGGCACATCTGTGAGACTTGTTTCTTCAGAAACTGTTAACAAGGAAGCTCTGGTATAAGGAAATCAAAATTACCTTTGCCTATAATTTGATGCTGAAACTGATTAGGAATTCTGCTATAGCAAGGGGGTATATTTCCTGGATGATATAAGCAGGAGAAGGAAGAAGGCACAGCTGGAGGAAATAGGCCCTGGAGCAAGCAAAACATCCTGGATAATGTCAGTAGGGCTGCATGATAAAAACTGCTTAATCAAGAAACATTTTCCTTGGATATAGTGTGCACACAGTCTCTGTAAATTCTGGCAGGGTCTAGACAGGCCCAGGATAACCAGTCTAACCACATTCTCAAGGGATTGCATCTGTTGCATACTGCTTGTCTCAGACATACAGGTTCTGTGCCCCTAACTCAGCTCATGTCTCAGTGATCTCTTGCAGCACTTACTGGTCAATTCCCAAGGAGAAAAAGGTACAGAAGAGGCAAAAACCCAGTATGTCATATAGCGTATGCCTGCCCACATAAACTCTGTAACCCAGATTAAAGTCTATCAGTTACCATCTAGGAGATTGAGTTGCACTTGTAGGAATTTCAGAGGAAGACCATTCACAGAAGAAACTAAACAGATAAAACATACCCGTTCTCACTTCCACAGATTATACAAAGGCTGCTTTGAAAGTAATGCCTCCTATTTTATCATGTTGGCCCACAGTGTCAGAAGCAGACTTTGGTTGTATGGCAGTAGAGGTTGAACCTTCCCATTAATATTCTGTTACATTTCGTTGCCATGTGACAGATGGCAGCAGAGGGGCAGTCTGACAAAATGGCACCTGACATGGAAGTGCATATGAAGCAAAGGTGTGTCATTGAATTCCTCCGTGGGGAACAATGGCACCCACTGCCATTCGCTGATGCTTGCTGAACACTGATGGAGACCAAACAGTAGATGTGAGCACAGTGAGGTGGTGGGTGGTGTGTTTCAGTGGTGGCAACAGCAACAGTGGGTCACCTCCACTGGTGCAGATTTTTACAAGCATGACATGCAGGCTCTTGTTCATTGCTGGTGAAAATGCATTGCTAGTGGTGGTAACTATATTGAAAAGTTCTGTCTTATAGCTGATAATTTGCTTTATCAAATAGTGTTATTCTGCTCTTTTTATCTGTTGTAGTTTCCATGCAAATAAATAGGAGGCATTACTTTTAGAGCAACGTATGTAGATTATGCCTTTTATACTGAATTACAGAGAGGAGGACTATATGAAGAAAAGCAACCAGCAACAGGCTAAAAGTAGACGTGAGCTAAAATATTGTAGGAGAGAGAAATGAAACAGAATAAATAATAGCAGGAAAATATAAATTAGCACACGTACACTCTTCCTCAGTTTACACCTACTTACTAATGTTCTTTTCCTGCTATTCGTCAGTGCTGGCCACTTGTCATGTATTATACCACATTTGATTGTCTTGTACTAAATGAACAAAATTCAGAGGTAGTAAGTAAAAAATATCAAACTACACACCTTTGTATGTGTGTGTGTGTTGTGAGTCAGGAGACTCATGAATCTCAGGAAATACAGCTGAAACTATATTGGCCAGTCCTCATTGTGCTCAGTTCCTAGTTTAGCTCATGGATAATCAATACGTATTCACTAGTGCAGAGAAGGCCATTAACAGTCGGGTCAGAAGTGACCTTTAGGACTCTCTAGTCTGATCACTTGCCTTATGTAAGTAATAGTGTATCATCTAATCTGCCTTAACCCCATGCTGGACTGCTGGGAATGATCTACTGAAATGTTTCTGAATGAAATTTCTGGTGACTGGTAATCTTCAAAGATGATCAGACGTAAAGAGCAGTTATTCTCATCTTTGGTAACCATTGGTTATATATGCAGTTGGAGACATTTTTTTGTTTGACGTTCCCACAAATCTGTACTAGATTTAACAAAAAAGTATTTATCACAAATGAAATCAATGCTTCTGGAGGAGGAAACAAACTTCTCTAATGCCCTAGTGGTGATCTAATCTCATCAAAACCCAAGATGTGCTTTCAGGAATTTGTTAACCAACAGGAAAGATGATCATTAGTCAAGACATGATCCTTCTAATAATCCATCCTCATTTCTTAACACTGACTGCTTCTATGATCTTGGAAATTCTTCTCTATGAAATACTTCTTCTCTCCTTCCATGACAGAGAATTGTTGATAAACGCAATTTAATTACTTAGACACATATTATGCTAACACTTCATATTCTCTTTGACTCTAGTAACAGCGGAGAGTCTCATTTATAGTCTTGTCTTGTCAACCACAGGGAATGTCTTACCTGCACTCAAGCAAAACAGAAGTCCATGGTCGACTCAAATCCACAAACTGTGTAGTGGACAATCGCATGGTTGTGAAGATCACTGATTTTGGCTGTAATTCAATTCTGCCTCAAAGGAAAGGTAAAAACAATACCCAGTTAGACTGTCCTTCATGCTTTCCAACCCAGTGGAATTTTCTTATATTCATAGTATAGTAGGGCCTAATGACATCTTGTACACAGTACAAAACATACAGTACAACTTTGTTTCATGTAGCAGCCATCGTACAAATTATATATGAAAACTTTCATAAGTAACACAATAAAAATTATTAGCAAGTGGAGAAAGAAATTAGGCAGTGTTGGTGAGAAGGAAATGGAAGATAAATTTTAAAATTATATTTGGATAAACAAGGAGACTTCCCTTGTGAGAGAGATGCAGTAAGTATTTTCAGGATCCAAGGGCTTCATGCAAAAAGCTCCCATAGGGCTTCATGCAAAAAGCTCCCATAAGCAGTAATAGTGGACTTGTGTGAAGAAAGAAAAAGGAGAAAAGTACCACTGGGTACTTGTCATTGATCAGTTACATGTGTTATTACAGTGCTGTGTAATTTAATTTAAATATTAACACTTGTGACTGTAATCATCCTTAAAAATTAGTAATGATATGTAATGATAACAGTGTTTTTCATTCCTTTGGTAGGAATATAACAATATCTGTTCAATGAGCTCAGGTTAATTTTCGCAGCTTTTGGTTACATTTTCTATTTCATCTAATAATCGTAGGACAATTCTGTAGAACAGAGCATTCCTTTCTACACATCTTCTCCTTTCTACTTGATCTTGAGTGCAAAGATAAGCCCTTCTGGAATCATGTCATCTGAATCTGTTTAGCAGAGTTTGGAGTTTAGTAAGTACAAGACTGTTGTATATTATCTGAGAAGAACCTGTGGTTGCAAATGGATTGAGAGAAAAATTTGAAACTGAGACACAAACATACTCAAGAGTAGCAATGAGAACATAAGAAGAGTAAGAAACTTGCATTAAATGAAAATGTTCTGTTAATTCATAATTTTGCATGTGTTGCACTTGAATTTATATTATGATTTAATTTTAATGAATTTATCTTCTTATGCTGCTCTTAAATACTTTGGCAATCAGCCTTAAAATTTCTGCCCCCTAGGCTTCTTTCCTTGAATAAAACTTACTGGTTCACAAGATATCTACAGATTCATTGTGGATGTTGCAGCCTGATATCATAACACTGTTTTCAGGGTCACAATCTGTCTGTTATGATACATCATCAGCATGTCATATAAAACTGTCATACCATGGCAGTATTCTAGTCTTGAAGTACAGTGGGGCTTGGTGACTTAGAAGTACAGAATAATAATTTCTGTAGAAAGAAAGTGGTTACACGCAAATAGCATTTATGTCAAGCTCAAAAGCACTTGGAGATTACTTCTGTAGAGTCACGATACCAAGGCTACCAGGAAATATTAAAGCCTTCTCATATGACATCTTGAATAACAGACTCCATGCATATGGTTCCAGAATTTATGCCTCTGCATGTATTTTTCATAGCACTGGCATTCCTTGGTCTTATACAGATGCATGGGCTATTTCTAAGAAGTCCATGTGAGTTAGCTAAGAGGAGCAAGTTGATTGCCAAGAAACATAACTTTTCTGGAGGTGTGAGGGTCTGCACCAACAGTGAAAACTAGTATTGTTACCAAATCCCAGCCAATTGCAGATTACCGCATCATAGGTTTATCTAACCTGCATTGATGTCAGCTTCTTGCTTCTCCAAATAACTACTAAAGGAGGAAATAAACAGTACCAGTGAACTCTGTGTTTTGTATGAAAAGAATAAATGGAAAATGGCCAATGGATGCTTTTGAGAAGGATTACCCTTTTCAATTACTTTTCTCCTGTACCCATTTACCTTTTTTCCCCACTGTCATCTGGATTTTCAGACCTGTGGACAGCTCCTGAGCATCTCCGTCATGCTGATGTATCTCAGAAGGGTGATGTGTACAGCTATGGGATCATTGCCCAAGAAATCATCCTACGCAGAGAGACCTTCTACACCAGACACTGTCAAGACACCAAAGGTAAATCCACAATTTTCTCCTCCACTGCAGCCTTCTCCAATGCTATAGCTGTAAGTAGCACATCCACAGGTTTTTGCGAAAAGTGCTTTCTCTGCTAGGTGCATGAACCAGTACTTCTTTCACTGTGTGATGAACAACGAGCATGTTTGAAGGATATCATTGTGGAGGCAATATTCCTGTAAATTGGGTTTTTACTGAGTTTTCTTGCCCTTTCTCCTCTCCATCCCACCTCTGCCACAGTGTTATAGAAGTTAACCTTATACAAAAGCTGCCTAGATTTACTGTGACATTTAAGGCTACAAAAGGTTGTGCAAAACATATAGTAGTTCACTCACACTGGGCATCACAAATCAGCAATGTCAAAAGAGAACAACAAAAACTCAGCAGCATGACATGACATTTAAAAGTTGGCAATTCGGACCTTGTTCCAGCCTGTCAAATTAATTTTAGTAGTTTATCTTCTGTCAGAAAAAGAATCTCCTCACACAATTCATCCATTAAACCCTATTTTGTGACATTGTTTTTGAATGGATAACAGCACAGACAATACCAGTGCCCATAATCCCATGCATTATTTTATATTACTATGTTATAACCACCATAAAGGCATTCAGGTTTGAGATTTTCCTAGTGACAGTTACCAACAACAAGTTTAAACACTGCCTTTATCTCTGAGTCATTCTGAAAGATCTGCTTGACATTTGCTAAAACATCTAGAGCAGCAGCTAGCCAGCCTATCAGCTCCTTTCCTGAGTAACATTTGAGAATAACATCTAGGCCAGGCTCATCATCTTACGTTATTGCAAATTTGTGCTCTTATCCAAGGAAATACAGTATTTCACATCATCAGCTCTTTAATATATAAGTGGATGTAGGAGAGATTAGAAATACCTGTTCCCCTTTGACAAAACTATTCAGTCTTTGTGCTGTGTGACAGATGGTCCCCTGAACTGCATGCAAATAAGACAGGGTAGAGAAAATAAAAATCCTTGTACTCCTTATCTTTGGGAAGAGAGAGCCGAAATCATCATGAATACAAGAATTTTAGATTCAGATTTAATGCAATGGAAAGGAATGAGTTATTATATTTTGTTGAAGTGGCTCATCATTAAAACATCAGGATTCATTCATTAGACAAGACAAGGCAGCAAGAGAGTACACCATACTTACTCAAATGTCTTTGAATTTTGTTTGTATCATCATCTAGTTTGGGGAAAGAGTAGTTCAGACCTGACATGATCATTAATTTACAAATATCTAAGTTAAAAAGAGGGAAAAGAATGCAAAATTAGAGTCAATGATAATGGGCAAGGAAATGTCCCTGATGCATGTTACATACATTTAAGTGTCCTGTGAAAGTCTTTCAGTAGCTAGGCTATCAGAAATTAAATTCTGCAAGTTAGAAGATGCGATATGGATATTTCAGGATGACTGATATAACCACTTCTCCAGGTCTTCACAGGCAGCAGCAAGGACTGTGTTCAGATTTAAGAGATGTTTAATGAAGCCTATACCCAGCCTCCATCCACAATTGGGAAAATTAAGCTAAATTTTCAAGTACTCAGTGAGCTAATTATTTCAAAATGCAAACAAATATTGATCAACTTAGTGTACAATAATATTACTGAGTGAAAAGAAATCCCACAAAGATGATGGGCATACAGAACTGTATTTCTAATGTATAGAAGTAACTAGGTTATACTCCTTCCCTTCTACTTCCTTGTGAGACAGCTGTTAGACCAGCTGTTGCTCTACTCTTTTGCAGAAACACTTCATTCACTCTCAAGACTGAAATCTTGTAATGAGTGAATGTACAACTCATGCTCCATGCTCTACTACTTCTTGCCACTGGCTAATTGCAGTGTTGCTAATAATTGGTTTTACTTAGTCTTTCAGGTGTATACGCAGCTTGGAAATCTATCACATTCCTCTTGCATTCATGAGACTTACACAGGTTCTTCTGTCTCTTCGCTCACAGGATTTGGGCTTTCCAATTTGAGCGACCCTTAAACAAAGTCTCCTACTCCTTCTCTTGTCTGTAATTTCTGCACCATAAGCTACTGCTTTTTTTTTTTTTTAGGGTCATCATGCATAGTGGGCATGCTTGGCATCCCTAGCTACTCTAGACATGTACATACCATCAGGATGACAAATCTTCCTCATCTCATTAGATGCTTCCTTTGGCAAAATATAATCAAACATCATTAATAAGTATGTTTCACACTTACAACTTCTCTCTCTTCCGTAGAGGTCAAAAAGTCCTTCTCTTTTGGTACTCTCTCCCTCTGAAGCTCTTGAGAGAGCATTTTTTTTTTTTTTTTTGCTTTAGCTCTTTAAATTTTTTGCAAATGCAGTCTGCATTCTGATGTATTCAGAATCCAGGTAACTTTCATAGAATGGGTTTCATGAATGTGAGTACAAATGAGCTAACAAACTGGATGTTTTTATACCATACATATTAATAGCTTAGTTTTAAGGAAGTTGGGCATCTGGAGGATGATTTTAACTGATCTGGAGAGAATTGTAGGTCTCCATGTGTTTGATCATGTTGTAATATTCTAGTGGGCTTCTCACATAGTTTTTTTACTATAGCTATACTTCATGCTGAGAGGCACACTAATAATACCGGATGTTCATTTGGGAGGATGCCATAACCATGTCTACCATGACCAATAAATACTCAAGTATATCCCTATTCATTTTGCTTTCAGGGGCATTCAAGCCAGCCAGCCTGTTACAATCTTATACCATATTTTCAGAAAAGCTCCAGAGCTGAAATTCACATCAAAGAGAAGGGAACCACCTTCAAGCTTTTGTTTGAACAGTAGCTTCTAACACATCATAGGATGCTATCCACAAGGAATGTTCTTCCTATGCTTTTTTTTTCCCTTTAATTAAACTTTGCATCTTTTTTTCTTTCTTTAGAGAAACTTTACAGAGTGGAGAATGACAAAGGAGTGAAGCCTTTCCGACCAGACCTATCCTTAGAAACAGTGGGAGAAAGAGAGATGGAAGTAAGCTAATCATTAACAAAGCCATTTTTTTTTTTACGTGAAGGGTAGAAGTCCTGGCCAAACTAGCGCTCCTGATCACAAGAGGATGAAAGCTATGCACATTTTATGCCAAATGCCTTAACCTCATGGGAAGAAACGGTATTCTGTAGTTGTTACTAGTGAAGTGAAACAACACTAATGAAATTTTCTCTTCCTTCTTTAGTGTATTCCATGCAGCAACTCTTTAGTTTTCTCCTAGTGATGGGTTTAAAAACTAAAACATGTTAAAAGTAGATCCTTCATGACGTTGAACTTTTCATGAAATTGCTTGTCTTGAAAAAAGGCAAATGTATCAAACAATGCTCCCCTGTCTCTCTAGAATTCACAAACAACTATATTCAGTTTGTCTGAGTCAAAAGAGGTCATAAAATAAAAAGGGAACATGTGCTTACTTAGTTTCGTATAGTCTTAGGGCTGAGAACAGCTAGCTATGCCATAAGGAGAGTGTTATACTGATATATGAAAAATTACATATCATCATGTAGTGAGGGTTGTATATCTATGTGTGGGAAAGTAGCAGTCTGATCTGCATAGGAAAGGATCTGGGATGGATCAGTTTTCTGATCCAGTGTACCATATACTCACAAAGACACTGTGTTGCAATAATTCAGGGAAGGACTATCATTATCTTTTGAAAGTACTCTCAAGTAGTAGTGCTTACTTATCTTTGTATTACAGTGGTGTGTCTTTTGAAATCTGGTATTATTCCAGGGTGCTAAACTGATATGTGAACTTTAAATAATGCATGAGGATCACAAAGTATAATATCTCAGGGGAACTGGTGGCAGTGCAACACATTTCACAGAGGATTCATCTCACCTATCTTCAGACATCTACAAGCTGTGTATCTCATTCTGACCTAGCCACCACAGGTCCCTTTTACATCTGATAAGAAAATACTCATCCATATGACTATTTGGACCTATTTTATATTTTTAGATCAAGATGCCTTTCTCTCTACTGATTACAAATGTTACCCAGGGTGGCTATGCCAGACACAAGTACCTACCTTTTAAACAAAACTACAAGTGGGATTTGCCTCAGGTAGCTTTAGATATCTGCAATGCACATATCTACTTACTCCATAGTCACTGGAAAAAAAATTGACAGTTACATGGTGCTACTCTTTTGATCTCTTCTTTAAGATGGCATGAATGACATCTCAAATTTACCTGTTTCCATTTATTATATGCCCCTAGGACTTCTTGCTCAGGTGTAGAGGTCCGTATTGCAGACATCAGCATATTCAGTTGATGAACTCCATTATTTCTGGCTGAGTCACTAGTTTCAGAAAATTCCCAAACTCAGAGTTCTGGAAATATAATTACCACAGCATTTACTGACATGTCAGTAACACTACCTGGCACCAGTTGCAAGATGAGATCCATTTACTTGCCTTTCTTTTACATATTGCAAATTCAACTGAAGATCATGTCACTAGCCACCACAGAGTTAAGTTTCAGATGCCTGCAATGAATGTCCCAACCATAGATTCATAACAGTTAGTCACACATGTCAATATGTTGCTTATCAAGAGTAACTGGAAATGCCCTGATGAACTAGTGCTATTTAGCTCTATTATCCTTCTATTCGCACTACTCAGTTGGACTTCAATTTTCATTTGAAGGTATATACACTAGTGAAGAGCTGCTGGGAGGAAGATCCAGAGAAAAGACCTGACTTTAAGAAAATTGAGAATATTCTGGCTAAAATATTCAGGTGAGCATCTGGGGCTCATTTTTTCAAGTTGCTCCAAACTCCTCCTGGGTGCTAGAAAGCTTGTATTTTTAAGTATGTAAGCTGATGTTAATACGGTCCAATTAGTGTCTTCACTTTGATTTGTTCTTTGCCACAAAAGTAGGTGAGCACATGCATATGTGCATGTACACGTGTGAACATGTGCAGCTATGCATGTATTAGCTGAATGAGGGTGAGATGATCACCATACCTCAAATTGGTACATTGTGAAAGTAGCAAGCTGGATAATTAGAGATTGAAGCCATTCAAATAATTCACCTCCTGTCTCTAGGCAGGAGTTGGATAGTGAGTCACGTTGTCTAAGTTTCGGGAAATAAAGGCACATAAATGTTTGGAGGATGATTAGAAAGTTTGGATGAGCTGAGTTGTGCCATAAATAACCATCTAGACGTCCCAAGTTGAGCTGCCTAAAAGTGTTGGGTTGTACCTCATCATAGCAGTTAATTATGGCGTTTTGTAGCCATAAAGTTGCGGGATAATAAAAGCCATAATTGAATAAAACCTACAAGGTTATACAGACCTTTCACCTGGCTACTGCTACATTGTTCCTACAGAGTTTAGTCTGAATTGATTAGTTAGATGTCCAAACAGTGAGCTTTTAATCACTCTTTGGAAATAGCTTCCCAGTTTTTAAAACTCTCATCATCCAATACTAACTCACATTACTTTACACTTTACATGGGCAGAAGGAAAACTACACTATGCAAAACCAAGTGTATGAATTGAGTGAATCATGCTGCAGATGAATGGAAAGAGGTAGCTTGTTCATTTCCTAAGCCTCAATCCTACAAGAGGATGGAGATTGCCTCTTGCCACATGCAACAAGGTGTTTAAGGGGTCTCGGTGCATCTGTGACAGGAAGACTTGTCTAAAGTAAGAGTGGCTTTAAAGTCTGGTTAAAAAAGAACAATAGTCTGACATTTCCAGTCAGTCTGGCTCCATCTACTTTCAGACTACTGAGACAAATGGGTTATGAGTAGCCCATGTTACTGTGCTTCTATTTCCAGCAATTATGCTTCTGACTGAAATCCGCTGGATCTTGTGACCAAAACTAACTAATGGACTAATTGTTGTATTGAATTGTTCTGACTTCCACAGAGGTAGCCGCAAAATTGTCTCAGTCTTTCTTCCTAAAATTTCCATAGAAATGCTACATGCTGTTTTCTATCCATCTTCTTTAGCTTGCTCTTGAGATTTGAGCTTGCTCAAATGAATGTTCATGGATTACCGAAGGTAACCTGGACTTGGCAGTATTAGCAGGGCTATGACTTGAAGGTGCTTTAAGAATTAGCAGCTCTGAATGACCAGTGTGGGGCACAGACTTTCAATTCATAATCATAAGTCTTCCAAGCAATAAAAAAACATGCATTTTAAGCACTTTCATTCTAACTGTACAGAAGTTAAACACTGGAGAAGTTTTGTTACCTCTCTCAACAATATGCTTCCATCATCCTTTCTTTTTGGCTCCTGTGCATTTCTGTTATTCCCAGTAACTACCATGGCCAGTCCAATGAAAGCTACATGGATACCCTGATCCGACGTCTACAGCTGTACTCCCGGAATCTGGAGCACCTGGTGGAGGAGAGGACAGAGCTATACAAAGCAGAGCGAGACAGAGCAGACCAGCTTAATTTCATGTTACTTCCAAGGTTAGTATTGACCAACAGGATTTTTACTGACATTTTATTTATATATCTCACCTGATTTTTGGAGAGTGAAGGATGGGATTAATATTAATCTTACATTTCTTCAACTGAAATGCTACTTCCTCTGTTCTAATTCTCCCCACCTTACAGACAAAATGTCAGATGTAGGAGGTGCCAGCAATTCCCTCTTCTGTCTCTCTGCACGGCTCATTTGAGGACAATGGGTAGCAGGCAGGGAAAATGTAGTCTGATTCCCCATACAGATCATTTCCATACCTATGTTAATCCCCTGCCTAAGGGTCTGATTAAGTTCAGCATTTAAATGTAGTGTTAAAAAGATTTACTGAACTGGTGCCTTAATTATGAAAAAATAGTGGGAGCTCAGATAAACTATATCTGACATACAGTTACAGTGTGATGATTTAAGCCAAAGAAGAAAAAAGCTTCAGCTGGGAAGCCAATTTAAAGTATCTTCATTCATCCATAGAATGTATTTGCCTGGAAAAGTGTGGGATTGCATTGAGGCCATCCTTCCTCACTTCTTATTAAGGCTGATAGTGTCAGATATATCTTGCTAACATTTGTATCACAACTGACAAACGCCTTCAAGCTTGTGCATACCACCCTAACGCAGAAAAGTACATGCCCACTGAAAAAGTGGTCTTTTAAATGAAGATTGACTGTATCGGTCCTTCTCATTTTATCAGTGTATTGATCTGTTCAACCACTTGGCAGCATTTTGAATTACCGAGGACATTCAGTTTTAAATAATCATTGTAAATTCTAATTGACAGACAGGTAAGCCAGTCTGCTCAAGCAGCTGTATTCTCTTTAACAGGAAGTTATTCATAGTGACATTGTGTTTAATGCTCAAAGCTGTCAAGTACTCAACAAATAGCCCAGAAAGAAGATGAGAAAACTGTGTCTCCTCACCATTAGTATGCACAATTTTGTGCAGCGCAAGTCTGTGATGGAGGCTGGTTACTATCTCCATTTTCCTCAATTACTTGTAGGATACAGCTGGAATCCTAACGCTTTATGAAGACTTATTCTTTTCTCCTAGACAGTACAGAGTCAACTATCCTGCAAATTCAGAAGCAGGTAGTCTGGAGAGCTGGTGTGACTGTCAGGTTTGATGGCAACCTCACTTTAATCTTTTTAAAATATCAATACAAAAAATGAAGTATTATAATATTATCCCATTCCAAGATATTCTGAAGTCCTTTGGGCAAAAGGGCAGAGGCATTTACAAAGACATGGGGAATGATGTTTCTCACAAGTTTCCTTCTCTGTAATCTGATCTTGATAGGCAGGAAAGAAGAACAAATCACTGAGGTCTCCATTCTCTGATGAAGTTTCATGCCAAAGCAGTACTTGGACCCCTCATCTTCCTCAGCCTCTCTTTATGCAAAGGATTTTGCAAGCCTGTAGTACATTAACTCAGTAGATGCAGAGATCCCTGGCTGAAAGGCATTATGGACATCTAAAATGCTATTACAACGGCAGTTTTCAGCAAACAATTTGATGCTTCCTACCCAGAAAGCAATGATGCAGTTGAGTTGTGTGAGAAAATACCGTTAATGTTAAACACTGTCTTCCTGCCTTCTCTATTTCCACAGGCCAGTAGTAAAATCTTTGAAGGAGACTGGTCTGGTAGAACCAGAGCTATTTGAAGAAGTCACTATCTACTTCAGTGACATTGTTGGCTTCACCACACTCTGCAAATACAGCACCCCTATGGAGGTAGTAGATATGCTGAATGACATCTACAAGAACTTTGATCACATTCTTGACCATCATGATGTTTACAAGGTGACTAGCTCCTCCATTTTGCTCAGTTAATGACCAAGCAGCACAGAAATGAAACTGGCCAAGATTACCTCATGTCAGTATGTTTGTGTGCCAGCTTAGAGAAAGTTTTATATACCAGGTGGTCACAGATTCCTTAAGTGAAATGCCATGTACAGTCATAAATACTCATATACAAAAAGGTGTTAGCTACCTTAAACAAAACAATCCTGCTGACTAGGGACCAAGTTTAATCATAAACAAGAGGATATGATAAAACTGTTCCACTCTCAACTTCTTTGCACACTGTGATTTCTAATTGTGTTTCCACAGGTAGAGACCATTGGTGACGCTTACATGGTGGTGAGCGGTTTACCAAAAAGGAATGGCAACCGACATGCAGTAGACATCTCCATGATGGCTCTGGACATCCTTAGCTTCATAGGATCCTTTGAGCTGCGACACCTGCCTGGTCTGCCTGTCTGGATTCGCATTGGAATTCACTCTGGTACACAGTGGTGCTAGTTCAGCAATAACAATGTCGTTGCCTTGTTTTTGAACTTGAAGAATAGATATGGAAGTTGTGGGTAGACACGATACACAACTGCTTTCCTCGTGAAGAATCAGTTTGAAAATGATGTGCCCGGGAGAAGGTTAACAGAAGTAAATAAGCCACTAGTTTGTTCCCATCTAGTGAAATAGGCTGTATCTATTCATTCATGGCTTAAATCAGTAGCTAGTAAGAGCAACTGTGATTGCTCCTGGTATGATCAATTGTAAGCTTTCAATGGTCATTCCACCCTGACCAAGGTGGAGATCAGCCATGGCCAGACAAGCATGTCTGGCCACAGAACACAGGACTTGGTCTTATGCTTTTGGAGACAAAAGTTCTGATTACACCTATGTGGGAATTCATGCTTCAATTAATTAAGAAAAATATTTATTTTCCAAAAGAAACTACTCAACAATCTCAGGGACTTTAAGAAAACATCTTTCATTTTTGCTTGTTTCAACAGTTATCTAAACAACTGCCAAAGGAGGAACATAACAGTGAAAGCAACTGAGCACTGGGATACCCCTTGAGGCAATAATATGAAACCCCTCTATAGTTAAACTTATTCTCTATTTCTTTTGCTTCCAAAACTGTCAGTAACTGTATTTTCTCCTGCACAGAGATTATGTTTAAATGCAATTAATACCATGCAACTGTGTCCCATTTTGTTCTAAGTGGATTCCACAAGACAAGCAGAGCTAGGCCTGGTTTGGTGAGGAACGGGAGATGTCTAGATGGTTTAGTGGTAGAGAGCAATACCACTGGTGGGGAACACAGTGCTCCAGTAGGTGCTGCAGTGTTCTGCAATGGGAAGAGATACCTTTCAAGCTAGTAATCTCTTGACCAACCTTTTTTTCATTCTATGAATCCCATTTCTAGGTCCATGTGCGGCTGGTGTGGTAGGAATAAAAATGCCTCGTTACTGTTTGTTTGGAGATACAGTGAACACAGCTTCACGGATGGAATCCACAGGCTTGCGTAAGGATTTAAGTTTATCTGTCCATATGACAGGATCGAAGGCTATTGGTTAGTTTGTGACTGAAATGTCTGTTTTCAGCCAAGAACAATTTGTTATCAGCTTGCAGATGTTTTAAAGATGAAGAAGCCCTATTTGTTCTAATTACCAATTGTTTCACTGTCCTGTTTGGCAATGAAGAATTGCTCCTTGTTCCTGCTCCAGTGCTGGTAACAGGGAGTACGTAGGCTGGTTTTTGCTAGCTGAGTTTTTCTGGAAGATATACTACTGATGTGCTTGGGATTTAATTTTACCATATGAATGTTGGATTTCAGTTCAACCTAGAACTGTATCACAGTTTTGTTGTGTAAATATGTTGACTGTACATTTTAAGTTGAAGCAGTTACTACTTCAGCTACACCATTAGGGACCTGTGCCAAGAGCAGATTTGTCTTTTTTCTGCCCAGTGTCTCCATATGACTATTCTCTTTGCAGGATTCTTCCCAAATATTCTCTTCCCTTTTAGCATATAAACACTGCAGATACATTTTCAGATTGAGCTTTCATTGTCTATTTTTTTCTTAGCTTTAAGGATTCATGTAAGTGGTTCCACAATTGCCATCCTGAAAAGAACAGAGTGCCGGTTCCAGTATGAAATGAGAGGAGAAACATACTTGAAGGTAACCTTTACCATGCACAGAGAAAACCAGTAGTATAAAAACCATTATATAGCTGAGAGTACCCTGCAGCTTAATTAAGAGCTAGGGAACAAAGGTTATAGATCAATCAGTACCATGAGCTCTAGTTGTTGAAGACACTTCTATAACAATGATGCAGGCAATGAAAAGCTGCCCAAGTGAAAAACTAAAGTAACATGAAGATGTAGAGAATAAGTGAAACATATAACTGAAAGTTATGGAGTAATAGTAATGGTGAATTGGGCTGATGGAAGAGAAGCAGAATCTACTGTTAATTTACTCTTGCTCTGATATCTGACTGTCTACCTACTTATCTATTTATTTCAGTCTATGTACCTCAGCAGATGTCTGTACTTGGGAGCTGATAGTGGGTAGCACAGCTCATCTCTTCCATGGTTTCAGGTCACAGAACAAGTGAATATGCAACTACATCTCACCCATTATTTTTCTCTCCACATCCAATTTTTAATCCTTTGCTGTGAGCAAAGGCAAACACAGCAATGTGCAATATAGAATTATTTAAGTAAATGAAGTACAGGAAATTGCAGTCTAATCCTTCAATTATGCTTTCTCTTCTTTGTCATACCTATTTAGGGCAGAGGAACTGAGATTACTTACTGGTTGACGGGTACTGAAGACAAGGAATATAATCTCCCAACACCTCCTTCAGTGTAAGCTGTTTTTTTTTTTTCAATACGTGAAAAGGAAGGAGAAATTTCTAGTCTTTGAACTTTAGACTTAACTGTTCTTATTTGGAGCTTATGGATATAAGCACGTAAATATTCATTACAGTATTAGCTCTAGGACAATGTATGTGCTGCTGCAGGTTGTTTGTATGCTTAACAGGTTCATTTCATTAGAAGGGTAATAACACTTACAGGACAACTTGCTGATGTGATGGAGATGGACATAAAAATTAAAAATATTAATATTCCATACCATATGACATTGCTTGTTTTGTAAATATATGCATACAAGTGATGCACAATGCAATTACTCACCACTTGCTGACTGATACTCTGAGCAGCAAGTTCCCCCCATGACTTACTACTGACAGTTTTATAGTTTCCATATGGTACTACATAGTATGGAAGATCCCTTTGGTCAGCTTAGGGCAGCTGCCCTGGTTCTGTCCCCTCCCAGCTCCTTGTGCCCCCTCAGTTCCTTTGCTGACAGGGCAGTATGAAAAGCTGAAAAACTGGAACGTCCTTGGCTCTGTACAGCACTGCTCAGCAACAACTAAAATGCCAGTGTGTTATCAATATTGTTTTTCTCTCAAAGCCAACACACAGCATATCAGACACAATGAAAAAAATCAACTCTGTCCCAGCTGAAGCCAGGACAATTCCCCAAAACTTTAACCCTTATTGTACCTGTGTGCCACACTACATGCTACAGCTAGAGCATAATCACAACTCAAATGTGCAGCTCTCTAATATCATGTTATTTTGAGCAGGATTCTGTTAGAAGAGGCAGGCAAAGCAACTGTAGTATTTGCACAGGCATGAAGTGTTTAAAAATTGAACAAAATTTTACTTCTTAACATGTATGAGTATAGTATATTTAACAAGAGAAAAAGAAGAGGCTGATTGTAGCAATTGGAAAGACCAACATGATGGAAAAGGTGTTACAAAAGAGGTAGAAGGAGTGGCACAGTAGCAAGATGCTACAAAGAAAGGGAAGTAAATCACTCATCCATATCGGAAGAGTCTGGCTTCACATGGAAAAGCTTCCACCAAGGAAGGATCTCCAGAAAGAGATCCCTCAGTGGCACTCAGCCCTGAAATGAGGCCAGGCTCCACCCCCCTTCCGGTCACACAGTGAATTGCCTTCACCTGTGCTCCCAGGGCTGACTGGGTCTTTCCTCCAGGTGCTCAATCAGTGGTTCAGGCCATGACTCAGCAGTTCCCATACACTGATGTATTGGAACCGAGTGGTAATTTGCATTAATACTAAATAAAATATAATAATAGTGGGAGTGTTGTTTTTGAGAAATAGTGCAAAATTGAAGTCAGGATGACTGTCTTCATTTCATCTGTATTTTGCATGTGAGTACTGCATTTGTTCCTGTTAACTCACTAGAACGTGGAATTTCTTCACTTTCTACTTTTGTATACAGTCACTTTACTAAACAGGGATTTGCTGCTATCTGCTTTGAAGTAACAGTGTTTCAGTACAACTTGAAGCAATTATATTGCAAATTGTACTTTGCTGAATACACTGGGATCTATTATGGTGAAAGGCATAAGTACATAACGTTTCCTGCCCATTTATTCCAATCTACCTAAGAGAAAAGAGATAACTAGCAATAGGATAAAGGTTTTCTCAAGACATTTGCAAAACAGAAACAATCAAACTTTTAATCTACTACAGAATCTCATGAACTTAGCTTTATTTAATGGAAAGTAGAAGTGTTTGTGCTGAGCAGAAAGCACTGTCAGACCTGTTTATATGGCACAACTCTCTGTAATCTCAGAACTCCTTTTCTGAATTAAAGTGATCAGTGATTGAATTGGCAGTTGTTCTGAAATTCAACTATTGAAAATATCTCTTGAGCTGGATGACTGGGCTCCATGATGTTTTTGTTTTCACTTCCTCATCATAGGCTCTGTCACACAAAATTGCCCCTTAAAATTCTCATATAAAGGGTACTCCAGTAAAAACCAGGCAGATAGGAAAAGTTTATGAAAACATTGTACTTCTGTTACTGAAGACCACCTGAAGCTGAGTGGTGGAAGTACTGGTACAAGTAATGGTGTTGAGAAATAGAATCTGCTTTGATTGGGAGCGAGTCTAATTTATGTTTCCTTTTTCATGCAAATAACGCTAATTTTATTTTAGCTAATGACACTTCTACAAATCTCCCCTGTAAAGATGGTAATCAATGCTACCAAGAAAAATTGCATGTAATTCCTCAATTATATTCCCAAATCCAAAACCTGGATCCAAAACCTTTACATCAGTAGTGTGTGAATGACATCAATATGAATGTGGGATAGAAATGTTTAGAAAACATTGGAGATCTAGGGATCACTAAAAGCATGTCAGTCAGTGACCTTTTTTCCATCCTGTTGCTTTCAGGGAGAATCAGCAGCAGTTAAAAGATGACATAGCAGAGATGATAACCAAAATTCTTCAGAAAAGAGAAACCGAAGGGTACAGGACCAGAGAGATTAAACGGGTAGCAAGCTACAGAACAGGTACCCTGGAATACTTGCAGCTGGCCAGCACAGAGAATTCTGCTACATATCTTTAAGACTGGATGTCTAGTGTGACTTAAAAAGCTACAGCAGCTCCCAGGAGTACTTCATATAAAGGCTGGAGGCTTACGTTCTCAGCTGGAGGAGAAAGAAAATACCTTTCAAGGCAACCATTCTACCACTCAACCTGCTAGCAGTACATCAAACCTCTCTTCACTGTCACGTCCAAATTGTCAGATGACTTCAGCAGGAGACGTGCAATCTGATTTGAGAGAAATGAGACCTGACGATACCTTGTCTATTCTTGTTTGTTTTTTAAAGGTGATAGCCTGTTCAATAATTCACTTCTGAAAATATTCACAGCATAGCCTTAATTGCTCATGATTTTCAAATGTTGTATTTAATTTGTAATTTTTATTTGAAGAAAGCTTTGCTGTAATATATTTGAAAATAACATTAAACATACTGTGTAAGTCTGGATATTTGCCATTTTGGTTTTTTTTTCTGCAGTTTTCCCCTCTGTCTCCCACATTTTCTTTAGCCAAGCTGTCTTTCTTAAGGAGATAGCTCTTCCATTATTCACCTTGGGAGATAACTCCAGAATCTGTATGGTTTCTAAAGCTTACCTTAATTCTGCAAAATCAAACAGCAAACCTTGCTTAACAGACCCTTTCATATCTTTCCTCTACTTCTTTTTGTGCCCCCAAACCAGAAGTGCAACAGAAATGAAAAAAACAAACTTCTTTGTGTTTTTCAAACCTCTGGAAGTTTCAGTTCAACTTTAGGATGAAGTTTCACAACCAGACAGAACTCACATTTTACTGAGATGACTCACTCATAAACTGACACATGGCATTTATTAATAATCAGATTTTAAAAGCAGCCAAAGAACAGCGGGTGCATGTAGAAGAAAATCAGCATTCCCATAAAGAAATAACAACTAGCGAGTAGAATTTTTTGCAAAAGCTTTACGTGCATTGGTGGCTTTCAAAGCAGAGCTACTTCTTTCAACAGCTGTCAAATACTAGTCAGTATTCAAACTGTAAACTTTGGTATATAATTTGTCCCCTAACCATTCTTTTATGGTTTTGAATAGCAATTTTGTCCAAGGAAACAATCTTGAAAGGGTCAAAAAGAGCAAGACAGTTGCCTATGTTTTGTCTTTGTCAACCTCAATTTGCTTTTTTGCAAACTCACAAAAAGCCCCACACCAAAAACAAAACTCAACAAAACAACCAAAGTGTAAATATACAAGTTATAAAATTAAATCAGGTTATACTTGTAAGGCTTATAATATTGCTTGATGAATGTAAATTTCTATAGACAGGAATACGTTATAGGCAGAAATAGCAGACAGCCTGTAACCAACAGCTACCGGTTTCAGATTTTATGTTAGCAGTCTTTAACATGGGCTGGCACTAAGAACATACCACTACTTTTCTTGTTCGTGTCTTAATGGAACAGCTCATTGGGATGAGGACAGAAAAAAATGACTGGTATTCTAAAACTGGTATGTATTGAAAAGAATATCAGTACAGTATAAAAACATAAAGCTAGCATGCCTGCTATTTCCTGGCCCAAGATGCCAATCAAGAAGCCTTGTCTCTATGTCTGCATTCCTTGGTGAGGTGATACTTGGCACCATGGGTCTATTCTGGTTGCTGTATCTGATACACTCAGCAAATGCAGCTATACTGCAGTGACAAGTGCTGGACTCCTCTAGCATGAAAAAGTCCACTTCTACTTCCTTAAGCAGAGTTGTTCTGCTCTTTGAAGTGACTTAAGTCTGCTTTTAAAGAGGAGCTATATGGGTTCCATTTGTGATGCTCCTGAGATATGAATTATTCAGCAAATATCTGCTGACATTAGGACAGTTAATTTAGACAGTTTTTAGTTTTCAGTAGCCCTTCTCTTTCCTGCACTCTTTAGATCATAAATGTCATGTAATTCTCTGCAGATAGATAGTAACTTTAACAATCAACTGACTGAGTTTTCTGGCACGCTTGTTTTCTACGTGGTTCTGTTCTTGTACATTTCTGTCACCCATACGTCACAACTACTCTTTAAAAATTTTCACCTGCTTTCTGGTTTGAATCTGTCTTAGATTCAGTGTCTTATCACTGCATATTGTTACCAAATGTTGGATTAAAGAGTCCTCTGCTATCAGAAATCTGTCACTGAACCATAATGGAATGGTTTGGGTTGGAAGTGACCTTAAAGCCCATGCAGTCCCACCCCGTGCTGAGGGCAGGGCTGCCACCCACCAGCTCACGCTGCCCAGGGCCCCATCCAACCTGGCCTCAAACCTCCAGGTATGGGGCACCCACTGGGAATGGCCACAGTTGCAAACCCGAAGGAAAGTACCAACTCCTTTTTCTGCAGGGAAATGTGCGGTGGTTTGACTTAACAGGGCCAAAAGATGCCCTTCCTCTTTGTAAAACGTGTGGTTTGACAAGACACCATGTAACTCCTGTTGCTTTACAGGAGCCTTCCCTGGCAAACCCCGGAGGTCAGTCAGCCCGGCCAGCCTGGGGGGCCCGGCAGGGTCAGGTCCAGGGGTGCCCCACCACAGTGTTGTGCCGCTCCAGGCTGGTCTGTGTGGAGAGGAGACCTGAGCTTGCCATGCAGTGAACCCCAGCTCTCGGATTGGCTTTGGGGGTTCTGAAACATCTTCTGTGCCTCAAAACACATCCAGGTCTCAGCCCGACACCTTCCACCATCCCCTCCAGCGGGCTGCGGGACAGCCGGACCCGGAGGGCAGCGCAGGGGCCAGGCCTTCGGGGCGGCTGGACAAGGAGCCCAAGGGTCCCCGAGAGCCCCGGGGCCACCACGAGGAGACTTCGGGCGGGCAGCGCGGCGCGGGGTGACGAGCAACCGCCGCTCCCTGGGAGAGGAGGGGGCAGCGAGCTGCGGGGGTAGCCCTTGTCCCGGTGGGGCCACCCCCAGCACGGGGGCGCCGGGGCCGGGGCGGGCGCCAGAGGAGGCGGGGGCAGCGGCGAGACCTGCCCTGAGCGAGGGAACTTCTTAAAGTCCTGCCGCCTCCTAGTGCCCAGAGGAGACGCGGGGGAGCGAGCAGCATGTCCCGGCTCGGCAGCGGCCCGCTGTGCTGCTGCTGGGGGCTCGTCCTCGTGTGGGCGGTGGTGGGGATCCGAGCAGGTGAGGCGGGCTCAGGGAGCGGCAGCGGGGTCTCGCTCCGGAGCCTTCATGTCGGGTTGGGCGGGGGTACTGCGGCGTTGCCTGCCGGCCGGGAGGGCTATCCCGGCCCGGTTCCGAGCAGGCGCTGCGCCTCGTGCCGGCTTAAGGGACGCCCGTGACGCCTGGGGAGCGGCTGCGGGGGGTAAATGCTTTATTCAGAGCGCGGTGAGGCGCTGGCACAGGCTGCCCAGAGAGCTGTGGGTGCCCCATCCGTGGAGGTTCAAGGCCAGGTTGGATGGGGCCCTATGCAGCCTGAGCTGGTGAGTGGCAGCCCTGCCCACGGCACGGGGTGGGACTGGGTGGCTTTGAGATCCCTTCCGACCTAAGCCATTCTGTGGTTCAGTGAAGTCTTCTAGGAAGTTCCTGGCTCGCTTACTAATTGCCACAGAACAAGGGAAAATTCAGGTGACAATTGTTTTAACATGTCCACATTGTTACAAGCATCCCATTTTGTGGACTGTCCTATCTCATCTTGGAGGCCTGCTTTTCAAACCTTGCTTGAACTTAATGTTGAACCTAATGAGGATCAACAGGGCCAAGTGCAAGGTACGTGGGTTGGGGCAATCCCAGATACATCTACAGACTGGGAAAACTCGTTGGGTGCAGCCATACAGAGAAGGAACTGGGGGTCCTGATGGGTGAAAAGCTGGACATGAGCCAGCAGGGTGTGCTTGCAGCCTGGAAGGCCAACAGTATCCTGGGCTGTATCAGAAGAGAGGTGTCAGCAGGGTGAGGGAGGGGATTGTCCCTATCTGCTCTGCCCTCCTGAGGCCCCACCTGGAATACTGCATCTCGCACAAGAAAGATGTGGAGCTGTTGGAGTGGGTCCAGGGGAGGTCATGAAGATACTCAGAGGGCTGGAGCACCTCTCTCTCCTGTGAAGACAGGCTGAGGGAGCTGGGCTTGTTCAGCCTGGAGAAAAGAAGGCTCCGGGGAGACCTCATTGCGGCATGCCAGTACGTGAAGGGAGCTTATAGGAAGGAGGGGGACTGACTTTTTACATGATCTGATAGCGATATGACAAGGGGGAACAGTTTTAAGCCGTAAGAGGGGAGAGGAGGAAATTCTTTGCTCAGAGAGTGGTGAGGTGCTGGCACAGGCTGCCCAGAGAAGCTGTGTCCCTGGGGGTGCTTAAGGCCAGGTTGCATGGGGCCCTGTGCAGCCTGAGTGGGTGGGTAGCAGCCCTGCCCTCAGCACGGGGTGGGACTGGGCGGCTTTGAGGTCCCTTCCAACCCAACCATTCTGAGATTCTATGAATTGGCAAAAATTTTCATTACTGCCTTAGCAGGACTGAAGGAAGAATCAACCATGGAGCATGCAGAAGGAATTGAAAGGAAGTTTAGGGTGTAAAGTAGTTTAAGCTAATACCTGATTCCTCACATCATAATTGAAGTAGACCAATAGAAGACTATTAAGTAGCATATAGAAGTGCCTTTAGGCTATTTAATAGAGCAAATATAGCTTTCGATGTTGTGAATTTTCTTGTTTATCTTTGTTTTGTTTTCCCTAAATGTGTTCATTAGTATTTTGAACTCCTTGAGGATTCTTCATTGTGCAGTTTGGAAGATGTTTCTGGAGAATGTTCTCTGGTAAAAATCACTGAAAATTAGGGACTAAGATTAGTGAAGCTATTTGTGAAACAACTACTTTTGTTTCCTCTGTGGATGATGTGCACTGGTGACCTACAGTTGTTTTAGCAAGTATCTTGTTCACAAGCATCCTTGTGAATGTGAAAACCATACAAGATTGAAACTCCTAAATCATAGTTCACACATTTGAATATTGCCCCTCTCTCTCTCCAGTAATCAGAAATCAGGGGATTAGGATTCAAATAATGATAGGCTTGTTGGTGGCAAATTAAAAAATTGCTCAAAATGTATGAGGAAATAGGATTAATTAAGGCTGGTAGGATAGAAAACACAAATAACTTCAAGAGGAACAAGAATGTATTTAGTTCTTTAATTGAAAATTATTGGCTTTCATGTTAAGTTCCTGTGCGGTTTAAGCTAATCTCTGAAGAAATCCTGACGTACTTAATGTTTATTTTGTAATAGATTCTGGTTGTAACTGTAGTGTGAAATCTCACTTGTACTTCAGCCTTTCTAAACAGTTAGAAAGCTGGTTCTAAAATTTCCTTGGGAAAATAGGGCAAGTTCTATCAAATTACAAAATTGAACTGAAATATCAGATGCTTCTTATTATGGTTACCTGATACGTGGAATGACCAACTAACTGAACATTAGGCTGTACTAAAAAGGAGAGATCTGCAACTCTGCTTTATTTTAATTGTTCTAGGTTGTGCTAAAATTGTTTTTAGTGAAACAGGGAAAGCAAAGTGTACAGGTAGCCACCAAAAAAAATTCCTCACCTTTCAAAAGCCAGAAATAAAAATAAGCACGTAAAATGGAGATTAAAAATGAATAGCTGAGGAATCCAGTGGTTTTCCTGTTATTAGGACATGCTTGCAGTTCTTCACTCTGACTTAACTTAGTTAGGTGTAACCTGAAATGCATGAAATGGCTGAAAATATTCCCAGTGCTCCCTCTGTTGTTTGTGAGTGAGCTTGCTCCTTGAACTGAGGACAAATATGAATGTTTATTCTGATCCCCAAACCTTGTAGCTGTTCCACTTGCAGGGGAGTTCTGTTAATTTCTCTAGTCAGAAGTCTAGTAGGCTGTCCAGATGTATGTATGTTTTAAAAACAAAAGCATAGGAAAAAGCATCTATTGAATATTTCTTAAAGAACTCTATTGCTGTTCTTAAAGTATGTCAGGTGTTATTTTTGTAGTTTTAATTTATTTAGTAAATATAAGAGACTGTTATTAAATAGTGCATGTTAGATGCTCTTGGGCCGTCTTGCTGGATTGTTCTTTTTTGTCTGTCTGTCCTGTTCTTTCACTACACGTTATTGCTAGGTACCATCGTTTTCCAGCAGGGGGACTGGACTAGATGATATTTTGAGGTCCCTTCCAATCCCTGACATTCTGTGATTTCCTAGCCACAGCTGAAATATCTTCATTTTCCAGGGTATAATCTTGGCAAAAGGCAGATACCTCTCACGTGGTGAAGAAATTCCTGTTCTCTGCCAACTGTACTCCTGTTTCTGGATCTTTATTTGGCAAAAGCATCAGTATGACTGTAAGAACAGGCAGCTTCAGGAAAGGTTCTTCCCAGTCCCTGCTGCCCACAGACAGGAGAAGGAACATTTACTTATTTACATACTTGTTTAGTCATTGCTCTTCTGTACTTCTGTCCCCCACCTTGCAGTGCACTGGCAGCTGTGGTGGAACTGCATGTTGCTGATGCTACACAGACAATTCTGGCTGCACTGACCTGCCCTTTTCCTAGGGAGACTGAGTCATTTGTCGTGGTAAATGATGTCTGCTTCTACTTTTTTGTTGGGTTAACCCTACTAAGCAGTACTGACATGGAGTTGCCATAAGTTATCACAGTCATTTCTGCTCTTCAGAGGCCTGCGAGACAGCAGTAAGTTGACATCTGTCAGTGTTCTCTGCTACACAGTGACTTTCATGATAAAAGGATGATTTCTAGATTCACGGAGACGTTGCACTTGGTTCATATGTAAGGAGTTACCAACACAACTGCTGGGATAAGATATATTAAGGTCTCTGCCTCACCCTCCCAAAATAAAAATGCCAGCATTATACTAGGGAGAGGTTCGTGTTGGTACAGGACACGTAAGGGATTGTTTGGAATTCTGCAATCTGTTCTTAGATATCTGTGTTCTGTTAATATGTTTTGGTTCTGGATGGTTTTCTGGTAGTGCTGCTTGTTTAGATGAATAAATTACAATTGTGACAGAGTGGGTGATAGGAAGTGCTTCAATTATGTGGCATTGTAGGCTTGATTTAAGTGTATACAAATTTATAAGATGCGATTTTAAATCCATGTTCAGCAACGTAAAACCTGATCTTCTAAATTATAACAATTACTGCATGATTATGTATAAATATCTGTTCCTTGAAATAGGCATAACAATTTAATCTGAGGGTATTTTGACATGTTAGACCAGGCCTGTTAGAGTTGCAGAAACTGATGTAAAAATGAATGAGCTGACATCAGATAATGAGTATATGAGCTGCCAAAAAAACCCCCAAAATCAGTAATGGGAAATGGAGTCTTCCAGCATTGTTGTTAAACCATTTCTGTGGCACCTGGCTCAGTGCTGTTCCTCTGAAGGCCTCTGCAGCTTTGTTGCTTCCTGTAGCTTCATGCTTTCACTTCTATCCTCTTCCAGTCCTGGTTTTCTCCAGTTAAACTTCTATATCGAGAAGTTACGGGCAGGGCAAACTCAAGGATAGTTTAAAAGTTGGTTCTGACTTTTGAAAACAATTCTGAATCTTCGTGCTCTGACAGGGAGAAAAACAAAGAAACACAGCCAGCCACATTGGAGTATGTGTGTTCAGGGCACGTGTCTGTTTCTGTTCAGCCTGTTCAGGACCCAACTTTCCCCATTCCCTTTGCTTTTGTGAGCTTTAGTTTTATGAATGATCTTTGGCTGTCTGCACTGATCAGCCTCATTAGTCTGTGCTTCTCTTTATAGATTTTTCAGGTCTGAGTGATTCCCGTGTTTACCCTTAAGCTAAAGCAGCAATTAACTATCTTTTAGTAATATGTGAGGTAAGGTGAAAATGGAAAACTGAGATTATGGCTGCTTGAAGAGGTATCCAAGGACCATCATGTCTCAGTCCTTTAAATAAAGTCCGTACCTGGCAGATGAAAAGCATGTTTTTAAACGTTGTGTTCCCAGTCCCTTGAAACGACTTCATCTCCAAATAAGTTCGTGTAAAATCTCCTATTCATAGAATGGGGGGAGGGGAAAATCTTCTTCACAACTGAAATGCTGTTCTGGCTAACACTCCCTCATTTGCATGCAGAATGTGTCTGGTACATTATGAAGACTGATACAGTACTCAGTGGTACAAATCTAGCTGGAGGCCAGTAAGTGGCCGTGTACTGCAGGGGTAGCACTAGGTTCAGTACTGCTCAGTGTCTTCATTAATGATCCAGATGATGGGACGGACTACCCTCAGCAAGTTTCCTGATGATACAAAACCAGGAGGGGTGACTGACAGACCAGATGGATTTTCTTCATCCGTAGGGACATTGGCACGGTGTAGAAACTATCTGACAAGAACCTCATGAGCTTCAACAAAGGGAAGTGCAAATTCCTGCAAAGAAGGCTAATAGTATCCTGGACATTTGGCAAGTATTGCCATCAGGTTGAGGAAAGCGATCCTTCCCTTCTTCTTAGCACTGGAGAGGCTGTACCTTGAGTACTGTGTCCAGTTCTCGGCCTCCCAGTACAAGAGAGAGCTGGAAGCACTGCAGAGAGTCTGGTGAGGAGCCATGAGGATAATGAAAGGACTGGAGCACCTCTCCTGTGAGGAGAGGCTGTGAGAGCTGGGACGGTTCAGCCCAGAGAAAGCCAAAGGAGAATCTCATTAATGTCTATAACTATCTGAACAGAGGGTGCAAAGAGGATGAACCTGGCTCTTTTCAGTGGTGCTCAATGCCAAGACAAGAGGCAGTGAGCACAAACTGGGACATGGCAGGTTCCCTCTGAACACCAGGAAGAACTTCTCTTCTTTACAGGTGCCAAAGCATTGGCACAGGTTGCCCAGAGAGGTAGGGGTGTATCCTCCTTGGGGACACTCAGAGGCCACCTGACTGGGCAGCTTGTTCTAAGTGCCCTTGCTGAAGCAGGTGGGTTGGACCAGATGACTTCCAGAGGTCCCCTTCCAACTGTTCTTAGTAAGAAACACTTTTTCCTCTTCTTGCTGGAACCCTGGGAATGTCTCTGAGTATTCAACAATGTAGTAAAACAGATGAAAGATATCTTAAAGAAGCTGATAACTGCTATGTCCGAAAGTGATTAGTTGAAGAAAGAATTTAGTTCTTGGAAAGCTGTTTCACTTTTTCAACCACTTCATGGGTCTTCATGAAGATGGCTTCTGAATGAAGAGTACTGAGTGAAGTGGGTGCGCTTGGTTTGAAGTCAGATGAGCTACTTAATCACAGACATTCTACTTAAAGCTTTTTGAAGAGCATTAAGTATTGTGCTGGTATTGTATTGCTTTTTTTTCTTTCTTTAGTGGTTGCAGTATAATCACATGCATACTAAATATTTCCTGTAAAATTATCCAGAATTATTTTCAGCTCTCTGTTTTGCAGGTGTTGTGGGCATGATGCACAAAATGAATTGTCATGAGGCATAGTAACCAAATTGCAATTCCTTGCTATCAACTAGCAGCTCTGATCAGAAGAATAAAGACATCACTGGTTTCCCTGTTGTGTTTGTGAGTTTATCCCTTAAAAATAGTTCAGGAAACTCTGATTTTCCCACTCTGTCCCTCTGCCCCTCAACTCTTTTCACTTGTGTTGCTCTGATGTAACCAGGTCCCATCTTAGGAAAGGCTGAGCAATTAGAGGTTTTTCTGAAAGCTCATTGCCTTGCTCTTTATTCTTCAGTTCAACAGGATTAAAACTCAGTTAATAATGTTTCCCAAACAAAAGCCCAGGCAAAACTCTGGAGTAGCCTGATGCCCTCCTTTTTCACTGTTCCTATTCTTTTAATGCTTGGGGTCCACTCTATTCTGGTTGTCTGATAGGTATTGTGTGCCTTAAAATGGATTGCATACATGTGGTGCTTTGATCTTTCAGCCTGTGATCCACTGAGCTCTGCAGGTTGGATAACAGCACCTCCAAGGTTAGCTGCTCACAAAGTTTGGAGGAAAAAAAAAAAGCAAAACCAACTTTTGCAACTGTTTCTGTCTTTAGGTAGAAAATGAAGTCAGCAGTAGCTATAATTATTTGCTGTGGATAAAGCACGACAGATTTCAATAAGATTTGTATGGTTTTTCTTCTGGGACAGATAAGGAAATACTTCTATGTTTGTTTTTTTTTTTTTGTCAAGACTCAGCTGGTTGGAGCTTTATACCAAAGGAGCTGTTGATAATTTCTGAAAGAGTAGCATGAGAATATTTACCTATAAACTGCTGTCTTTGTAAAATTCTAGTTGGTTCTCCTACTGCTCCTCAGTCTGTTAGCATTAGTGTTGCTCTCCGTAATGAAATCAAACTTGTTGGAAAGCTACAAAATATACTTTAAAATTGCCTCAGCAGTTCACTGTTGGATAGGAAATACCTACACATGCTTCCCTTGTTTTCATCTTACTTTGCAGCAGCTACTTCATGAGTTCTCAGTCTACAAATACTGTGAGAGAGACTTCTGAAAAGGTGGTAGACCAACCCATTCCACCCCATTGCATAAATCCACATGTGGCTGTTTAACAGCAGCTGCCTGGGAGGTTGGAGACCCGACTTGGTGCATGTTGTAACTAGTTCTCTGACCCTACTAGAACTCTGTTAGAGTCAGCAACATTGAAGTAAAATGATGTTCCTATAATACATGTTGCTTTTCAGATGTCTTGCATCGCTAATTTCCCTTTTGTTTTTGTTTCCATTGCCTTCTTTCTTCTTGGCCACAGAAATGCGCTATGCAACTTTGTATTGGAATAAAGCTCAAAAAACACTTCAGGTCAAGAATATACTGGACAGGAGCGGAGATGCCTATGGCTTCTACAACAACACGGTACAGACAACAGGTTGGGGAGTTCTGGAAATCAAAGCAGGCTATGGCCATCAGACCTTAAGCAATGAAGATATCATGTATGCAGCTGGCTTTTTGGAAGGCTATCTCACAGCTCCGTAAGTACTTCAGTAAGCCACTCAACTTATGACACTCGCAGTGGATTTCTGTGCTAGTCAGTTTTTTGTTCGTTTTTGTCCTTTCCCTTAATTCCCATCAATTTAAACTAACCATACATTCTTGTGGTTGTTTTTTTAAGTAGTAGCAAGTATAGCATCTTCACCACAGTATCAAGATATGGTTTCTGCTCTGTGTCCTGTCCTCATCCTGCAGGGTCTCTGGACACATCAGTGAGATTGATGAGTACTGCATCTATATTACTGCTTAAATAACGTAATCACAGAATAGCATATGTATAATGAAATGTGTAAGCACTATGATGTAAGTAATTACAAAAGAGGCAGCGGAAAGAATAGTTATTTCCCCAGCAAAGAGGTAGGTGGCTGACCAACAGATGAGATGATGAAGAGCAGATCAGGAAGGGAGAGACAAAGGTTGCAGGGCTTCCTTAAGGAGGTTTTTCAGCAAACACTGTTAAGGAATCTACTAGGGAAACAGTTGCTGACACTTCACAATGTGGGGAGTTTGGTCTCTCTTGGACAAAGTAAAAAATGCTGATATACCGACAGGCAGATCGGTGCATGTCTAGAATGGTCAGTGAATGCCCTGTGGAGAGAAAATGAGGGTCTGAATCTCTCACAGTGTAGATCTGTGAAAATTGTTGGTGTTTTGTGCTTGTTACAAATTCAGTGAATCCAGACTAGCTTTTTTTTGTTTTTGTTTTGTTTATTTTTTGTTTGTTTTTTTTAATTCAGAAGAGAAGTTCTTTCCCTTACTAAGCAGGAAGACAGAATTGATGGGATGTAGTTGGAGATATAACTATATAACTAAGCACATGATTCATGGCTTGTTGAACAAGCTTCATTTTTTCCTCTATGAACTTAGGCATGGTAAAAGAAAAATTCCCAAGTTCTGATGTGTGCCTGGGGGTTAGCTGGGAGATGCTTGTGATGGATGCTGGCTTCACCAGCCTTGCTTCCACAACTCTAAATCAATTACCATTAGCTGCATTTAACAGGTGAGCATGGGAGGCTTTTCTGAAGAACAATTGTCTGGTATGACTTCTGAACAAGATAGTAATGTAAAGAGCAGTAAGACATGTTAAGATCAGTTAAAATTTTGTGGATAGTTCTCCAATCATATTGTATGTTAATATGACTCTCTAGTAGATCTTAATGGACAAGTAGATCTCTGAACCAGATTTTTACAATATGAAGGAAACCCAATTAAACAGTGTTTGCCAATTAAGAAAACACTTCTGAGGGAAAGAAGAAAGGAGTCCTAGAGTTCTTAGTGCACAGCATTTAACCCAGGCAGGAAAGAGAATGAAATACATGAGAGATTTGGATATATGATGTTAGATTATTTTTCATGAGAAGTTACAGTTATGCACTACTTAGTTTATATAAACTACATATGGATGTGGGGGAATCGAAGCATTGCATGACAATATTGTTGAACAGATTTTTCTCTAAGGCTTTGTGTACTCATCTTTAAGTGGTTAAGCTTAAGTTTTGTCATACTACATAGACATCCCAAACCGTGCTAAGTCTAATTAGATGGCAAGTAATGTTTCAGGAGCAACAACCCACTTCCTGGTCCCCTTCTACATCCACACTAGATCTGTAAGTCTTCCTGGCTGTCCTTTTAAACAAACTTAAGTATATGCCCATACCTTTAAACATGGATTGAGTATGAAACAGTGTCTGCAAAGTCTTTATCTGATGTCTAAGTCTATGCTTAGGTTTAGGGGAAGGAGTGGTGTTCCATGTGCCCTTCCCCCCAGCTACAGATGTTAAGTGAAGCCTCACAGAAGTGAAGGTGCTTGCAAGTTGTTCTGCTCAAGGCCTTTGCTTTCTCCAGACCAGATGTTTACTACTGCTGTTTCCAGCCCCAGCCATTGCTACTGCAGGGCTATGAACTCCACCAATGACTGCAGAGAGGTAGATAAGCAGAAATAATACTGAACAGAGGTCTTAGAGTCTGTGGAAATGAGCTTGAGGGTTTGTGTCAAGGGAGAGATTGAAGAAGTAGGGTTTGAGGCTTGGGCTTTCAAGTAAACTGGGGAACTTGAACTCCTTTAAAACAGGTAAGTGTGACAGTGGGTTAAGATGCAAAACAGGAAGTAGTCAAAGCCTCTCTTTTTTTCTGAGGAAACTTTGAGGAAATCCACAGAGACTTTCTCTAACAGTGCAAAGCCTGAAAATGCTTTCCATGTCCAAAATGGCTACCAAATATTATACGTACTATCTGATTTTGTTTCTTTAGCTACGTCTTTACTGTACTGTGGTAACTGCTGTGGAAATGTTTCTTATGGGGGTTGTAGAACTGTGCCTTGTAGAACTATTTTGGATAAAAGGACTTCTCTGAAGCTAAGAATACCTACTGAAATATTGTAGCTAAGGAGCAGAGATGAACTAGCAATATACTCCACTGACCCTTGAGAAGACAGAAAACCTATCGCTGCAGCTTTTAGCTATACAACCTTGGTGTTCATTCATTCAGTAGACTGCAATCCAGGCAATCCTGTTATGTAGTATATTTGCAATTTTGTATACCACAAGAGTAGTGAGAACTCACTAAGTTTGCACATGTTAAAAGCTTGCTCTCAGAACTCCATTCCTTTTTCTTTATCTTACCTGGGAAGTGTTGGAATCCTAACTGACATGCAGGCAGATGTGTAACCACCCCAAGGAAAGAACAAGTCTTTTGCAGTGGAACAAGGGACAGCATCTATCAGACTGTAACCCTGTTCCATCAGACAGCCTGGCAGCCAGTTTTTAGGGAAGCTCTGTAGCACCATCATTACTTCTCTTAACATAATGAGTCTCTAAACACTGTTGTTCTGCTTCTGCACACATCCGGGCTCATAGTAGCTGCACGCAGTTCAGCCTTCCTTTTAAAGGACTTTTCCTTGCTGTAAGCAGGACAGAAGAGAGTGTCAAACAATGTGTTTGACAGCCTTGAAGGCTTTATTTGTATCAACAACCACTTAGCAACACCGCTATGGGTGGCTCTGGTACAGCCCTCTGAGGTGAGTACATGAGATATGCTTGCTAATTGAGGTGTCCTGTAGTATTTTGTTTCCTTAGTCTGGACAACTAACTCCCAGGTCTCATCTGTCACACATCCGCTTACGGCAATGACTCCACAAAGCAGAAATCACCCAAGGTGCATCTCTGTGGGAACCCTGAAGTCCTACCAGGAAGCACTCTGATCTCATTGTGTTGTATTAATAGGAAGGATACGTTGAAAGCCTAATTCCAGGTTGAAGTACAGGTTCCTGCGGAAGCTGTCAGCTCCAGTCTGACAGTGGCTGCAATTCGGAGACCTTCAGGAATTCTCAGCTAGGCCAGTTCTTTCATTACACTTAGGGTGTGAAGGGAGGTTTCTAGACTCAGCTAGGCCTTATGATGTATGCCTAAGAGTGACAAAATCCCTCTCAAGTGTACGTTTTGTCCTTATTAGGAACCCAAGGAGAATGTAATGAAAATTGATTTAAAAAAAAAAAAAGGCATGCTGAAACTGTGTGGGGAAGAATTTGTCTCTGCTCTAGTTTTGTAGGTCTGTGGCATAAAAGCAATAGCTAAGCTAGTCAGACCCATCTACCACTGAGCATGATTCATCTTTCTAGAATAGGCACCTGATTCAGATAGCAGCTGTCCATTTTGAAAATAGTTAGGGGCAGGATAAATCTAATTCTCGTGTCTGGAGAGCCAGACATTTGTTTTTATCCCTGGTCCCAAGTCTCTCTGTAAGATCCAGTCCTATTGTCCAGCTGAAGTTTTTTTTTGCTGTGGTTTTCTTGGGTATGAATTGTCTTCCTCCATTACAAACAAATGTTACTGAGGCACACTTCACTCAAGCAATAGCAGAGCACATCCAGATCAGTGGCATTCAGCACATGCTATTACTCAGTTCCAACTGAGACATGCCGGCTGCCTAAGAGCAGTATTTAAATTTGAAGCAACATTAATTGTACTCTTTTCTGATATAGCCTCAGCTGACCTGAGTCCTGTCATCTTCCTTTAATTTGAAGAAGCACAGCTCTGCTTTGCTGTTTTTAGATTTTGAATTCTTGTCCCAGCTTTTTAATTGCCTTGTTTTTCACTTAGATACAGTTGCAAAGCCTTACCTTATTGTAATGATCCAGTTTACTTCAGAAGGTAATTCTCTTACAAAACATGAAGGCCTTGTACATAGAAACTTTGTTAGTAGGGGAAGAAAAACACACAAAAAAAAACATAACACAGGGCATCTAAGAGGAAAAGAGTCTTGAAAACATTGTGCATTAATAATAAATAAATAAATTATCCCAGGAATCATCTGGCCTCTTAGTGTATGCAGGAAGGAGGCCCGTTAAAGAAGCTGGTTTCACTCCTCTGGTTCTGAACAAAACCACTCTCTGTATCAGTCATCACAGCCTAACGATACCACCAGTGTAAAATCTGCCTTGTGTTGCATAACTTTTGAGAGCTCCAAATGAAGGAGAGTTATGACTTGTGGTTGAACCTAGAAGCCTGGTCATCTATCCTGGCCCAGGCAGCGGTCAGAGTAGCATCCTTGTTGTTTCTATTCTCCTAATCTGTTTCTTGTCCCTGAAAGACTATCTGCCGTATGGATTGTCTTCTGCTATTTGCTCCCCTTTTCTAGTGCCATCAGGGATCAGACTTGTATGGCCTATGTTATGCTATGATTTCCTTACAAAAATTGCTTGGGATTTTTATTTGCCAAATTTGTTGGGACTGCAGGGATGCAAAATATTGATCTGGCTCTTCAACTTTCTTATCCACTTGAAGAAAAGGGTAGGAATTAGGGCACGTAGCCCTAATAACTCTGGAACTAAAATTGATGCTGTAGCTGGAGTTCCATAAAAAGTCTGATGGTGTAAGGCTGCTGAGTACTTCCTTCTCTCGCCCTAACTCCTCCTTCCAGAAATCCAACCCCACTCACGTGCACCTCCCTAGACACTCATCAAGCTCTTTCATATTGATTCATTTACTAAGATAGAATCACAGAACCATTAAGATTGGAAAGACCACTAAAACGATCTAGTCCACCTGTCAACTCCTCACCGGCATGCCTACAAAAACACATTGTTTAGTGCCATGTATACCTTTTTCTTGAACGCCTCCAGGGACGGTGACTCCACCACCTCCCTGGGCAGCTTGTTCCAATGCAGCACCGCTCTTTCAGAGAAGAAATTTTTCCTCATATCCAACCTGAACCTCTCCTGGGGCAACCTAAGGCCATCACCTCTTGTCCTGTTGCTGTTACCTGTGAGAAGAGGCTGACCCCCACCTCGCTACAACTTCCTTTCAGGTTGTTGTAGTGAACAGTAAAGTATCCCCTGAGCTCTTCTTCTCCTGATCGGACAATCCCAGTTCTCTCAGCTGCTCCCCATCAGACTTGTGCTCCAGACCCCTCACAGCTCTGCTGCCCTTCTCTGGACACGCTCCAGGACCTCCATGTCTTTCGTGTAGTGAAGGGCCCAGAACTGAACACAGCACTTAAGGTGCCGCCTCACAAGAGCCTAGTACAGAGCAATGATCTGCTCCTGCTGGCAGGATATAATATTGCTGATTGAAGCCAGGATGCCTTTGGCCTTCTTGGCGACCTGGGCAAACTACTGCCTCATAGTCAGCCAGCTGTCAGCTAACACCCCCAGATCCTTTTCCTCTGTGCAACTTTTCAGCCACTCTGCCCCAAACCTGTAATGTTGCATGGGATTGTTGTGACCAAAGTACAGGACCTGGCACTTGGTCTTGTTGAACTTCGTCCCATTGGCCTCAGCCCATTGATCCAGCCTATCCAGATCCCTCTGTAGGGCCTTCCTACCCCTAGGCAGATTGTCACTTCCTCCCAACTTGGTTGTCTTCTGCAAACTTAGTGAGGGTGCACTCAACCCCTTCAAGCTTCCTTCTTGTATCACTTCTGTTGCTTGTCTGTCTGCATAAAAGCTAGAAAAGCAGTTTACGTTTTTTTTGCTGGGTTTGTGTTTTACCTGAATGTGTGCAGACCAATTAGAATGAGTGATCAGAAGGGTACCAGAAGTGACATAAACAGCAGGGTCACACAGTCGAAAACAGTTGAGAATGAGGCAAGGGACAAAAAGAAGGTCAGTAGATCAGTATCTCTAATTATCAACAAACCATTCAGTCATCTCTGGCTGCATTCTCTAATTATGGCCTTTAATTATGCTCTGAGAGAAATGGGAGAAAAAGAGTACCTGTCTGCACAGCTTCCAGAGGGAGTTGCCCTTGTGAGTTTTAGTACAGAGAATATTGTTGTGCTGGCGTGTGCTTTCCTTGAGGCTAATGCCTATTCCTTAGTTCTGTTTTCTCTCAGAACTTAGTAGGAGCTAATTCTACTGATGACTGATGTAGTTCTACCAACTCCAGACTTCAGCAAAATAATTTCCTGTTGACTTTACTTAGAACTAAATATTCCTCCCTACGCTTTCTTTTTTTTTTTTTTTTTTTTTTTGTCTCTGTGGCTGAGAAAGTGTTTGTTCAGTTTGAACAGCATGAAGAAACATTGATGGGAAAAAAATTAGTGGAATGAGAAATTTCAAAGGATCTGTGAATCAGATGCATGAATTGGGCAACTACACTTGACTTAAACTTAAAGGGTGGCTTTTAACTCATGGGCTTCTGAATTTTTTTTGGCAGTTGATTTTGTCTGGAAATGTAAAGTGCTTCACTTCAATAACTAAGCAAAGAGTAACAGGTGTAAAAAACCACAACCTTTTGTTCCTCCTAGTTAATAGGGATGAGGCAGCTAACTGAACTCAATTTAAAATCAACAAAAAAACATATTTAACCCCTTTTCTCTCCCTCCCCCCCCAAAAAAAAAAAAAAACCAACCAACAACAAAACCCACCCTACAATAATTTTGTTTTCCATAAAGATGGATTTGTTTAGAGCTGGCATGAGTCTACTATCTGGGAATGCACAGGATCAACTTACACCTTAAAATAGAGATACTTAGCTTGTTACGTGGTTGAACATGGTTAATGGTAAGTGAAAACTCTGCTAGGTATCAGGCTGAAATTCTCTCACTACTAAATCAGCAAATAATATTCTCCTCATCTCTGTGGCTTTCTTGATTCCAAATAGAACAGCTCTCTAATAAACCATTTCTGTTGTGCTTTATGTTAACGTGCCAGAAATTCCAAGATAGTTCTGGTCTACAAACATTTCCTGAATCTGAAGGTTTGCTATGAAATTGTTCAGTCTCATTCTTGCTTCTTCTTCCATTGTAGAGCTGTTGAGCAAGTATTACTAGGGTCTTTTATTTTGATTCAAATTTCAACAATCCCTTTGTGTTAACTTTGCTGTTTGACTTGCATTCAATATATGAAGTCATTTCTGTAATTAGAAGAAGCTGACTTTGTGGACTGTGGTACTTTTCTGCCAATGTCTGGCGACACACGGGGTGGTGTGGAAGAGCAAAGGAAGATGGAAAAAAGTAACTTTTCTTTTTTTTCTTTTCTTTCAGGCATATGTATGACCATGCTGCAAACATGTATCCACAGTTAATTAAGAATCCCACAGTTCGAAGTGGAGTTCAGAATTTCATGGCGTATGTATTTAGTTATTAGAAAAAGCAATTATCAAGATTTAAGGTTGGAGTATAAATGAATTTTTCAGTTTTTTAAATTCCTTGTTAAAGGCTTAAAGAAAATACATGCTTATTTTTCTTCTGACTCTGTGGCATTAGTGTGTGGGGAGTAAAAAATTCTGAACATAAATGAAGAAGGGCATATGCCCTTTTCTAATTCTTTCAGGGAAATATTTAAAGCTCTCACCACAAATGGCTGTGGATAATGCCAATCAATTCTGAAGTTTATTCTAGTCAAAATCCTTTCCTAAAAGCTGGTATTTTGAATGCTTCACTGAACAGTGTGGTCTTCTGGTACCTTAGTCTTTTTAGCGCTGTATATTCTTTCATTCTACTGTGAGGTTAGATTTTTTTATGTTCTAACACTGAAGTAAATAGTCTTCTAATCATAAAAGTCCTAATTCCCTTTTCTCTTCAGCTTTATAAATCAAAAGTAATTGTGCTCCAATAATGCAGCTACGCTGCTTGGAAACCAAAACTGGGAGAAGAACCATGCTAGGTACTGGAAGGCTCAACTGTGATTAGCACTTTAAATCTCCTAAGACCTGTGGTTTCTTCCGTTATGAATACTTCTGTGAAACCTGGGTCATTCCTGCAGACTAATGACATTTCACCTTGTGTTTTTTTCTGAAGCAAGGGGTTACATATCTGAACAATTCGGTTATTGTTGCACATGTATCAAGTTTGTTGTTTTTCGTATATATAAATAGAACAGAAAAAAAGTTTTAGTGCTCCCTTCCTATGGTTGTATCCTCTCCAAGAGAAAGATGAGGTAGGTACCATATCCAAGTCCTTTTGGCAGTATAACCCAGAATAGCAGTTGTATCCCCCAGGATGCATTGATAATCACATTCTGATTTCCTTTGACATAATTATTGCATCTTCTTACTTTCAGACAACTAAACTTGGGTGGTTTTGTCAGCCATATACTGCTGGAAGAGTTTAATTCCTTGCCAGGTTACATCCCTTTTTTTCTACTTTAGATAACACCAGGTAGATGGATAGATAGAGGCCCAGAAATCACAATCTGGTCCTGGCTTATTCTAATAACTCAGGTTTTTGTGTGGCCCTTTGTGCACAGTGAAGGAGAGAACTCTGGAAAATAAGCATAGTGTTGACTGCTCTCGTCCTCGGGTCTGTTCAGCTTCCGTTGTCTCGTGCTGTAAATGTAGGTTATTTGGCTAGTGACTTCTCGGTTGGATTTAGCACAGGGAATGATTGTGTTTGGCCTCCCACCTTTTCCTTAGAGGAGGATAATGATGGTTCTTAAGCAGTGTTTAAGCACTGCCAGCAGAAAGCCTTCATTGCACTTCTACCCAAGGGAGAGAAATGAGAGGGCTTCAAAGGTCCACATATTTTATCTTCAAGTAGGCATCTGAAAGGGAATTGTTCACCTGAGCTGTCAAATGCTTGTTTCTCTTTACTGACTGTAAGAGGATGCTTGATCCGATGTAGGTGAGTCCCACGCAGAGATAGAGTCCATCTCTTTCTTTAGCTCTGAAGCAGTGTATGGTAGTAACTGCTGAGTACGTTACATGGATCTGAATATTTGCACCCAGAGGATTCAGTCTTCATGTCTACTCAATTTCTAGAATATGATTTGGCTCAAAACACTAGGAAAGTTTTGATATCTGGGTTGTAATACAGGCCTACATTTGTCCCTTCCTTGCAATATCGATTATTCTCTAAAGCAAAAGCAAGAAAACCCCAACCTGTTTGTTCCTCTGCAGGAAACAAGATCAATGGACAAGACAACAAATCAGAAATAATAAGGATGACCCCTTTTGGAGGCATGCTGGCTATATTATTGCACAGTTGGATGGTCTGTACATGGGAGCCCTCGAGTGGGCTAAACTACACAAACAAACAGTAAGATTATTGCATCTCTTTTTCAGTAGTTGGGGTTGGGATGTCAGAAGATGAAGATGTGAAAAGGGAATCTGATATTATAAAAGAAAAAGTGTATATGAAGACTAGTGAAAAGCATTCATTCTGCATTCTGTGATTCTAAAAAACTTCAGTCGCTGTTCAGGGTAGGTTGTTACTGAGCTTTCCTGTCACGTCACCACAGACCTTTGCACTTAGAACTCTGGCCCCTCACATGCTGATTAGGTTGGGAGTGGCTTTTGCATTCAAGTGTGAATGGTGGAAAGATAGACACTTCTCTAAGATGTTTGCTGTGCAATTGTTATTGAGCAAATGACCCTCCTGGTAGGAAGAGTAGCTGCAACAGCATGAATCAGCAAATAGGGAGTGTGTTAAAAACTTTTATTTCTAAGCATCAAAGCTTCTAGATTTTAAAGGATATTTTACATTGCTAGATGACATCTCCCTTCCTGTTTTCCAAGTCTCTCATTTCAAACTGTATGGTCAGTGTTTTGGCAGGCCAAAATGGGGTGTTTTTTTAAATTAATATTTTTTTCAGGGTTGGTTAGAATTGTGTTTCAGGTCACCAACTTGTATGCAGTACCAGAGCTCCTTTAAATTCAATAGAACTGTGGTAATTACAATTGTCCTCTTAAGTCTAGTACGTCTGATGGGTTCCTGAGTTTGAGAGGGAGGACTTGAGTAATTGCAGTTGACCTTTTGCCTTGGTTCATTCATACCAAGAATTTAGAGAAGATGACAGTAAGGAATCACAAGCAATTGGATTTTAGTAAAATGCATGTCATCTCTTCTTTGCATGGTCTTTCTTGAGCCAGTTCAAACTAAAAGAAAAGATTCTTGACAATAATGAAAATATCCATCCTGGTGTGTCTGAATTACAGGGAAGATACTGAGAAGCCTTGGCTTTCTAGGGAAATAAATCCCTTTCACAACACCTGTATCTGCAGAGCCCTGCAAATCTCATCAATTTTTTTTTGGCTGCTTTGGAATGCTGTAGATTCAGATGGGCGAGAAAAGTGCTAGTTTGTGTCTGAGCTAATTCCTTAGAACAGGCACATCCTACCTGCAGTGTGTTTTCATCGATCCTTTTTGTCTGTGTAGTTGGTATTAAAAGCTCTGACCTCTGAAGTAACCAAATCATTCTGCTCCTCTTTCAGTCAGGGCACATCTCATCAGCATTACCTATATAAAATGGTACATTTAAGGGTAATTCAAACATGTGGTTCAGTCTGAAGTAGCTGTCCTTTATGCTTGATCTATATGTAGTGTGTGTGTGTGTGTGTGTATAGGCACATATATATCTACATGTGTATGTATTTATATATAGGCATGTGTGTATATATATACATATATATCTATTTATTTTCCCAGATATGCCTGGAGCAGATGGTGGGAATTATTTCCAGTCCTTCCTGCTTCTTTCACAATTTCAGCTTTAGGCAGTATCACCTGTGTTGGGATCCATATCTTTCTTCTCTTTCCCAAAGCAAAAATATTCTGTGTGTGGATGTCACTTGAGACAGAACTGCAGTTTCCTCTGTTTGCCAGAGCCAATACATTAACATCACTCCACCTTCTGAGTACAGTTTGGGCAGCTGTTTTTGCACCTAAATGTTTGGTTTTCCTTGGCATCTAGATGATACCTGACAGCTCTGTGAAAGTGCATGTAATTTCTCTTGTTGGATATCACGCTACTTTTGGGAGAGTAAGCCTCAGGAGTCCTATTTGTGTATGTATTTACCATTGCTAGGATCCCCTTCAGAAAATAAAGACCTTGAAGACTGCTTTAAGAGTAGGCCAAAAGATGTAAAGAGGATGGAGAAGAGGTGCTGTGTTTACAAAGTCTATGGATGTCTTCACTGAACACTGGGTGAAATTGAACAAAATTGTTCTGTTTTTGGGAGAATGGGAACGAAGGCTGTATCCATGGCTTTTTAAACTTGCAAGTATTGGAGTATTACATTTGGTGGAGTGGTTGACATGTGCTTACCTGATGAAGACAAGTGAAAAGATCTCTTTCCATTGTTCTGTGTAATGCATGGTAGGTTGAAACTGTGCCAAGTTCACATAGTACATAAATGAGAGCCAGATTTTATGAGTACAGATAAATGACACTCTAAAACGTTCTATTCCCTGCCCCTCCTCCCCAAATTCAGTATTTCTACAATATCCAAATGAAGCGCCATTATATCTGTCCCAGATAATCAAACCTTACTGCAGAGAGAAAATTCGTTTGGACACAGAGCTGCTTAATAATAGCACTAGTATGTAGTTACTATTTTCTTTCTGTATGGAGCATATGTTTTGTAATGGACTGTTTAATTTTTGTGTTTTCTGTTGCGTGAAGTCTGGTATCCTGCAGGGCTATTCTAGGTAGGCACTTCCATTCAGGCCTGCATGAGAGTAATGCTTGTTGGAAACTTCTGTATCTTCAATTTGATGTTTGCCAGCATCATTAAAAAATATGTCAAAACCTGAATACATTTTCACGTTAAAGTGTGAAATTATTCTGTCTGGTTTGACAACATTTTATATTCAGTAAACAAACCCAACCCTTTTGTCAGGACAATTCCTGAAGGAGGGGCACTCAAAGAACATTAAGCCTTTTCATCTGCCTAATGCTCTACCAACGCTGTGATTAATCTTGGGCTTGCCTACACCGGGAAATTATTCTTGAATAAGGAGGTGTAAGAGTTTTAAATACCACAGTGACTCCAGGACAGCTCTCTATTTCTACTTGCTTACTTACTATGGAGAATGCTCATGCAGGGGAGGTCACTGAAAGGCAATTGTTACAGAGTAACTAGTCTATTTTATTGTTTCTTGTAGACGAGTATTTAAGGCTGGTTCTCTATCTGCTAGCTTTTCTAAGTTTGCCTCCTTAAAGCTAGTAGTAAATTTACGATGGGAAAGGAAGAATCCATTTGATTTTTTTCACTTTTCAGGGCAGTACCCTAGAGTATGTCTGATATATTTTAGCTGAATAACTTTTTCTCTCGTTATGGCTATATCATCTCACTGCTTGTCAGTTTAGCACATTCATTCACTCTTCTTCAGGATGCATACAAGGAGTTTTCCTGACAATGCTATGAGAGATGGGAGAAGGTGATGAAAAGAGGTTATAATACGCCCAATATTATTCACTTGTTATGATGTACGCTCGTCTAATTCTTGCTGGTGGGCTCGGATTAGCTCCTTACAGAGAAGACTTCTCCACATGCCCTGGAAAATCAGGTGTGGTTATTCCCCAACTCGGGCTTTCTGCCTGGTGGGAGATGTATCAGTCTGCGCCTGAAATTCCCACAACTGGCACGCATCACAGACGCCCGAGTCTCCTGTTTGAATGCATTGTTTTCATTGAGAAACTCTTGCACTGAGCATGTCAGACTTCTCTAATGTCACCTCGCTAGCATCAGTCTTAAACACAAAACCAGTATTTTCCTAGCAAAGCTATGGCATGAGTTCTTGGAAGTAAGCTGGAATGAAACTTGCTTCCCTTCAAAAGGGAAATGAAAACAGAACTTGAATGGGTACTTAATGACCTAGTTCCTCTTTTACTTCTCTGTTTTGGCTGACTTTGGGGGATGACAATCTCACTCAGTGGAACACTAGGAATTTACATATTCTTTGCTATTTTATTCAAAGGGATCTTTCCTCCTACTTTCCTGGCCACATTTCTGTGATCATAGTGCTGATAGCTTCCTTCTGTAGCACCTTTGCTCAAATTTGAATGGGCTTCTGTGATGCTGTAGCAGTGTCAGTAATGTCATAAGGAAGGCAGGTTTTATAAGGGAGAATATGGAGAGGGTAGCAGGTGGAGGAAAAGAACAATTCAAAAGTCTGAAGGCTGGTGGAGCATTCTTACATGCAATCCTGTTCCTTCCTCCTGGTGATAATGTTGGCTTGTCAGTTTGCTGCCTGACTTTTCTCTGACAGTAATGGTTATAAATTGGACATTGGAAAACAACTTCTCCTCACAGCTTGTTTAACTTGCAGTACTTTAAGTACAGCTGGATGGGGGAAAATGTGCTGGAACTGTGGCAAGTCTGCTTATATGGATTTCAGTGAAATAGCAATTGTTGGGACTTGTCTGCAAATGATTCATACTACTGAGTTGCTTAAAACTATCCGAAGGTACATCTCTTGATTTTCGTCATGACCTCTGCTGCTCCCTGTTTATGATATTATAGCAAAAGTATGATGAGCTAGAGAAATGTAACTTCCTTTGAATTTTGCTTTGGATTTTTTTCTCTCATGCTGTAGCTGCTGTTAGGACCTTTAGCAGTGCAAGATTTTAGTGGTGAGAATGGCTTATTTCTATTATTGTCTTGGTAAGCATTGTGGGAAGGTTTAATTCCTTCCCCCAGGATATATACACTAGAGTTTACATTATTTTTGGTTTTCCTGTTGGTTATTTGCCAAAACAGCAGATGGATAACACAAAATTCAGCCTTCTGAAAAAAAGTAAGTATTATCTGAATTTGGCATTATTTTTTTGGTTGTTTGTTTGTGTTGCCCTTTCTTCTCTTTTACTGGAGTTTGTAGAGAGTTAAGCTTTATGGTTTAATATCAGTGATTTATATTGCAAGCAATATGCTTCTTTGTTATATGATTCTACAGTTAGTAGTCATAACCCTACACTGATTTGCGTTCTGTTCTTTTCCTTAAGGCCTTGCCTTAACTAAAGACATAGTGCAAGCAAGAATAGGAGAGTTAGAAAATAGTCTTTGAAGGTTGAGGTTAGACTTAAGGTTTTATTTTTGAATAGGCAGTTTAAGAGGACTCTGAAGAACATGTTGCTCAGTGAGCGGTGTATAGTTAACCATGGTTGTCTCTAGCTATAAGGGTTTTCTGAAAGCCTAATAGTGGAGTGCCTTTTGACTGACTTGCTCTTTTCAGCTAGTTCCATGCTTTATTAGCACTGTTAATGTATCTCACTTCCTTCATTTGTTTTCTCCTTCTCAGACCTGACGTTGTCTTTAATTGCAGTCTTTATAAAAATCCCAGAGCTCAACCAAGTGTGTGCTAATATAAAGGTTTTCAAAGGCTTTTAATAAATACATTAAAAAAAAAAAAAGTCTTATGCTGGAGTAACAGCAGGCTAATTAATATGCTGTTCACAAAGATTCACAGAGGTTTCCTAAGTTACTGTTACTTTCTCTTTTTTTTCCTTGGAAATGATAGAATTGGTATTTCCACTACAAGGGCTAGACCCTTAAAGATATTTAAGTGCCTCATTCCAGACTGAGTTTTAGCTTTTGGGCCTTGTGGAAAGATATTTTGTAGAAAGTATAAGAGATTCCTTTGCAAAAGAAAAAAAAAATTCTTAACAGGTGAGATTGTGTTGACACTTTCCTGTCTGAAAGCATTTGTTGTGGTCTCTTCCTTCTTCAGCCACTGAGCGTCTTTGATGTCCAGTTTCTGAATGCAGTTGGAGACCTGTTGGACCTCATTCCTGCATTATTTGAGTATTCTGCACGAAGTGGCCAGTGCAATGTCGAGGCTGGAGGCCATGGGAAATACCAGTGGGATATGGGCCACTGCTCTGCTCTCATCAAGGTGAGCACCGAGAACTTCATTTCTAGTGATTATGTTGATTCACAGTGTTATGAGTCTGTGCTTCTGTAGTCTTCACTGTTTACGTTGCATGTGAATAAAGACCCCCTTGTCAATTAAATTGCTTTTATGCGGTTACTGTATGTACCCGCATGGATTCTGGGTCCAGTTTTGCTCACTGGTGTTTGGAGAGAGGGAAACAACAAAAACAAACAGACTGAAAACTCCAGAGACTGATAGCGAAAAGTTAGTATGATTACTGGGAATAGGGAAGAAACTGGAAGAGAGTAACTTGTTTTATGTAGCTAAGCAAAGTCCAAAAGGGGATACCATGAATGTCTTCAAATACTTTGGGGATATTAAACAGGGAGGAAGAGAGACAGTGCTGGTTGGTAAATACAGTCTTGAAATTCTATAGGTTGCTCTGAAAGTAATGCCTCCTATTTATTTCCATGGAAACTACAACAGATAACAAAGAGCACAATACCACTATTTGATAGAGCAAATTCTCAGCTATGAAACGCTATTTTTCAGCATAGTCACCACCATTAGCTATGCATTTTCACCAGCAATGAACAAGAGCCTGCATGCTACATTTGTAAAAATCTGCACCAGCAGAGGTGACCCACTGTTTCACAGCTGCTATGACAGCATTGTTGCTAGGAGAGTGTTGCCCAAGCAATCAATATTTCTTTGGCCCAAACAGATGGAAGTCAGAAGGCACCAAATTCGGATTACATGGTGGGTGTGGTAGAACAGTCCAGTCGTATCTGGCAATATGCTCCATGGTCTTCAAACTGGTATGGGACCTGGAGTTATCGTGTTGCAAGAGAAAGGCTGTCTTCTTGTCTGGCCTGACTCTGGAAGTTTGAGTCTTCAGCTCAGTCAGCATTGCAATGCAGCAGTCAGAGTTGATGGCTTGTTTGAGTTCCAGGAAATCCAGAAGGACGACCTCTTTCCTATCCCAAAAGACAGGGCACATCACTTTACTTGCTGAGGGCTGTGTCTTGGAACTTGTTGTTCAATGGGGAATTCACATGTCGCCACTCCATGGACTGTTGTTTTGACTCAGGTTCATAGAGGTGACACCATGTCTCATCACCAGTAATGATGTGATCCAGGAAACTGTCACCATCAGCCCCGTATTGGTTCAATAGGTCCAGACCAATTCGAATATGGTGTTTTTTCTGTTCTTGTATGAGCATTCATGGGACCCACCTGGTGCAAACATTCTGGTATTCCAACGTTGCCACCATTGTTTCCAACACACTGAAGTCGATATTCAGCTCCATTCACAGTTATCTGGTTGTAATCTGCTGATTTGCATGGACGAGCTGATGGAGACACTCTTCATTTTGTGGTGTGAGATCTTTGCGTGGCTATCTGGAACGCGGCTTGTCTTTCTCTTCACTGTTGCCAGTGCTGAAATGCACCACCCACTGCCTCGCTGTGCTCACATCCACTGGTTGGTCTCCATAAATGTTCAGCATGCATCGATGAAGTTAGTGGGTGCCATTTTTTCCACATGGAGGAATTCAGTGACACACCTTTGCTTCATCTGCACTTCCATGTCAGACACTATTCTGTCAGACTGCCCCTCTGCTGCTTTCTGTTACACAGCAACAAAATGTAATGGAATGCTGGGGGAAGGTTCAACCTCTGCTGCCATACCACCAACATCCGCCCCTGAAGCTGTGGGCCGCCATGATAAAATAGGAGGCATTGCTTTCACAACAGCCCTTGTAAAAGAAGTTTACTTAGAGTTAGCAGTGATATTTTCGAATAGCTTTCCACTGAGAATAATGACAGATAAAAATGCTTTGAATGTAAGTGTCCGATACATCGTGGCTGCAATTAATTTATTCAACTAAAATAACTGAGTACCTGGGCAATGTATGGAGATCCATGTAACCCAGAGCAACAATATTCATCTTAAATTGAGGACCATTCATCCAACCACTTGCCTATAGCAAGAGGTTTGAACTAGCAATAAATCTTAGAACAAGGAAATCGGTTAAGATGTACTATCAATATGCATTTACCTTTTCAAAATAAATGTACTTGCATTTCACTCTGTACTTCAGAGTTTCCCAGAGGTATTTACACAGAAAGAGCGTGTTCTAAGTTAATGTTTGATATGTTTGCAGAGAGCTGGTTTGAATGCATAAACACAAGTATTCAAGAATAAACTGGGGAAAGAAAGCATGTCTTGTGACACAGGTGTCCTAAAAAGACCTAAATTGTTTGATTTTGAACAATGGCAACTAATTATTTGAAAACAACACGTGAACAAGAATTATTTCCAAAGGTGTCAAAAATTCATTGTTTAGCGCACAGTTAAAAAGCACAAGCATCTGCTCCTTCTTGAACAATGCAGTTAGTTAAGCTACTTAAAACAAGTTGTTCTCCCAGTTTCCTTCAAATACAAAACATGCAAAGTATAATAGGACCTGAAATGGTTCATCATTCTGTTTGTTTTCCAGGTTTTACCTGGATACGAGAACATATATTTTGCCCATTCCAGCTGGTTTACTTACGCAGCCACACTGAGAATATATAAGCATTGGAACTTCAATATAGTTGATCCATACACTAGCACCAACCGTGTCTCATTCAGCAGTTACCCAGGTAATGTCAAAAAAAAGACACCTCGCGAGCCACCGAGAGGACAAAATGTCTCATCCAATTTTCTGTCTGGAACATCTTGTTTTTTTGCTGTTGGTTAATCACATTCAGTGCTCAGAGTAGTACTAGTTAAATATTCTACTACTTGTGTAGTGCAAAGTCATCTCAACTATTGAACTTCTAACCTTATCTATGGCGTTCACATGTTTGGTGATAACACAGCTTTGAACAGTTCTGTGTCACACTGTGGCACGACTCTTGCTTGAAGTGTATCAAACAGCAGCCATTTGGAATCGTAGAGACTTCTTTCATGTTGGGTGAGCAAACCTCCAGTCGTTTTTTTCTCCTCTTGCAACTTCTTTATTAACTGTGGCAAAGGGGAGTATTTTTATGCTTATTTCACGTATTAGAAATATATCCAGCAAGAACGCTTACAATCCCTCTTGGGAAGATTAGGCAGGAAATAGTATTCTCAAGTTTCCCAGCAGAATTGCCAGCACTGAATATTTCAGTAGTGTAACATGTACTCTAAGCAGCTTAGAGTAGTACTGAAAAACATGGGGAAAAAAAAACTGAACAAGTTTAGGACCCTTTGTATGTGTCAGCACTGCATCTGTTTTTAAAGGTGGAATTTCAAAATCAAAAATTACCGAGCGCTCAATCTTAAACTTTGGAAAGCAAAGCGTGTGCTGTAGCAGGTTATCTGATTCTGATGAAATTGTACGGGATGATGGTTTGAGACTGTGCTTTGATTAATTACTGTGCTTGCCTTCCTGTGGAGGCAAGGGGTACTTCATGGCACAGGCTCCTGAGACTGTTTTGAAAAATGGTTGCATTCATTTCATGTTGAGAGCAAAGCTGTTTTTTTTTTCTGTGGGGAAACCTTCCTCGATGATCTGCAGGAATACGGCTTTTTCTGTGATTTTCACTTTAAGGAAGGAGTTAGAAGTATTTTGGCAAATGCCTGTAAAACAACAGCTTTTCAGGAGCATGGAGTTTCTGAGGAATTCCAGTGCTTGTCAGAAGGAATTTTGCAGGGCATGTCTAACCTGGTAGGAAGCCAAGGCTTCTTCCTGAGCTCTTTGTCACCTGGAAGTACCAAAGGTCATTCTGGATCTCAGAAGAAATACTGCTGAGGATAGTACTATTCTAGAGAGTGTGACTGTGTTTTCTGGCTGTTGCATACTGTATTATGCTGCAGATTCAACCTTGGGATCAGGATGAGCCATGCAGAGTGTCTTTTTTTATTATTTAATATTACTGTTTTGTTAGTGGGAGTATACACTGACATCTTTGGGTTGTTCCTTTTGTGGATTCTTAATACAGAGTGAAATACTTATGTTTTTACAGGACAAATAAACCACACTGCATGGAAGGTACCTGAAAATCAGCTACTGCTGTGCTAAAATGATCCGAGTCTGTTTGCTAGTGTACAGAATCCCAGTATGCTTCCCTGAGCCTGGAGTATGCAGGGCCTTGTAAGAGAGGGCTTATTTTAAAGCTTGCCTGTTCCAGCTGGACTCTGATGCAGTGATACGGTGAAATTTACTTCTACCAACAGAATTTAGTGAGAGCAGTTGCAAAACATAGTTCCCATGGCTGCAGTGGAGTTTGAGAGAGCTGTGGTATGACAAGTGCACTTGCTAGCCACCTAATTACAAGGTAGCACCACAAGCGCTAGGTGAGCATCATCCACTGACTGCAGCAAATCGTGTTAGCTGTGGGTGTAGCTCACAAACTTGCAGTTCTCCAGAAGGTGAGCAAGCTCTGAAGCCACTGGCCTGGTAGTGACCTCAGGACATCATGCAGGAAGGAAGGGACTCACAGGTTCCTCTGATCTGTGTTATAATCAGATGAAGCTGTAAATTTTCAGGGCATCTGACCATGGAATCCACAGCTTGGCCATTGTAACTTCTCCTTGCATGCAGGTTCTTGCTCCTCTTCTCTGTCCTGACAGGTACTGTCTGGGATATTCTTAACTGGTTCTCAGTAAGCTCACCTGGATAATACCCTCCATGATCCTCATGAACATAGTATTGACTTTTGGAGGAGACAAAGTGTTAAGAGGCAGGTTTCTTTCTTTCTTTTCTTCAATGACAACTGAATTATTTACAGATTTCTGTCAACTGGAACAGGAGTAGTAATCCCTGCTTTTGGAGAAAGATTCATCCACCTGCAGCTCACTTCCATGCTAATCCTAAACCTCACTTGAACCTTGCTCATTGTTTTAGCTTTCTCTTCTGTTGAAAGCATCTGTACAGAGCTACATGCAGAACGGCTCTGTGACTCTCTGGAAGGGAGGAATGACTTGGCTCCGACTTCAGTGTCTTGTTGAGACTTTGAGTGTAAGGACTCAACGTGGCTAGTGAGTTTCTGCACAGCAGGGAGATACAGGCCATGTTATAGTTGTTCACAGCTGTTGAGTGGAACTTTGCTCATTTGGAGGGATAAGAAATGCAATGGCATGGAGTAGATAGGTGCTAGTTTTTGCATGACAAGTCTAGCAGAACAGCAGAGTTAAGACCAAGCTAAGTGCAGTCACTGTTCTGTACTGCCCCACGGAGCCATTTGAAGAAACGAGCCCCATTAGCTGCTGAAAGTTGCTGGTTTCCTTGGACAGCAGCAGATTGGTTTCCAGGATCCCCATCTGCTTGTGGTGAGTTTTGACCTCCCTTTTAGAAAAGGGAACTTACCATTTGGACCCAAGCACTATGGGTTGGATAGTGACCCCCTTTCTCTAGGTAAGCCGCAGTCTTGTTCTGTTTTTAGCTGCTCAAGCAAAACAGTTAAGAAGAGCTTTATAGCGGCTTTGCTCCTTTGGCCTGCTGTCAGGATCTTGCTTGGCTGAGACAGGCACGAGATGGCATAAAGTCATTCTGATGCATGGCTATGTGCTGTTGCAGCAGGATGAAGAGGAAAGATGTTCTTGCTTTGAGGAGGAACAACACATGGAAAGGGCAGTAGGCCTTGTATTCAGGGGATTGGCAAATTATCCTCTGCTCATGAATTTTGCCAAACCCTTTCTTGCTTCCTAGCTCCCTTCAACATCTACCTAAAATTTGGGGATGAGCAGGGAAAAGTACCTGATACACTTCATGTCTCTGTTATCTCATCTGCAGTGTGGGGTGTATTATAGCTTAGTGCCTGGGAGAGGTTTGCCAGTGAAAGGAAGCTGGCCATGCAGTCTTAGCACGAAAAGCAGCTGCTGGTGGGATTGAGAAAGTTCATCCAGAGACGGCATCTCCCTTTCCATTGTTAAATGTTCCTGCAGCCCAGAGCAGTGGGCATTGCGGCCAGGAGCTAATCTCATCCCTGGGAGGTGATGTCTAGACATCCTGTCTCTGACTTTCAGACTAAAATAGTGCACCTTTCTGTGCTCCAGTGAGCACAATGACTTTTTAAAATACCAGAAAAAGGGATGCCATCTGGTTGACAAAGCAGCAGCTACCTCTTTTGGAACAATAGCTGTCAGGAGCATGGCACCCCTGCATGCTATTCAGTGTGCTCCCCAGAGAACACTGTGGCTCAGATTTCAAAAAGTATTTTGTTTTGCTTGGCTAATTACTCGTATTATGAATAAAGCTCCAGATTCTAGAAACGTCAGCATTCCAGAAACTGGATCTAAATGACTAAGGCCCTGAAAATGCAATCAGAAGTGCTTTTATTTGTTTCTATGTAGGAAGAGTCAGGTTGATTGAAAGAGGAAGAGAGTGGAAAAAAAATATTGAGAGTAGCTGATAAAAATGAGAGATGGGTTTACAGAGAAAATATGTCACTGTTATCTCTTTGTACAGTTTACCTGGAAGACAATTTCAATTACAGCAGATTCTTGTACATAGTGAAAAAAAAAATGAGAAGGACACAAGAGGATATCAAATATCTCTTGGTATCTCTAGACTTCACCTGGGTTTTATTTTTGTGGCTGTCTTTGTCCTTGGTAAATCTGTCATACGTGTTTAAGTTCCCGTTGCCTCAGGGGTGCCTGTACCTTAAGTCATAATGGCATATGTTGTCTCTGGTTAATTGAGCCAGTAATGATATATCATGGAGGGCACATTGTATTATAAAAGCAATGCAGGATGAAACTTGGTAAATACTAAGGCCTAGAAGAAAATCCACTTGTTTACAGCTTGGCTTAGCTTTGCAATTTACAGAATCACAGAGCTGTAGGGGTTGGAAGGAACCTACCCCAGTAGGTCACATGGGACCTACAGTAGGTCACATGGGATGTACTGTTGCTTAATGCCTGGGAGAGGTCTAGATCAGAGTTTGCATTTCAGTTAATTCAGCTTCTTCTTCTGTGTTAGTGCTTACAACGAGTTGTGTTTTTCAGTTTTATCTCAGCTTAGGTTGATATGAAAAAGAGGAAAAAGCGATTCCGTTTATTTTGAAGTGGGTCACTTAGCACTGGTACCCACATGGGAATTGGTGCTCTGTTGGAATCAGTTGTTTACAAGTTTCATTTATGCTCTCTTTAGACAAGCACGTGACTTATTATGCAACAGCTTATCTCTGGTGTAGATAGTGTCTTGGTGTAAAATAGACTGACAGAGCCAGATTTAGAGTGTTTCCTTTCTTGTCCTTATTTACTTGAGATAGTTTTGCTATTTATATGCTTTATTTATTGCCACTGTTTCTGAGAATAAAGTACTAGGACCCACAAGCTGCCAGGGTGCTCTGCTTGTTCTATACCAACGTACCTTTAGAGAAAAGGTGACTGTATTTTCCTGGACCTGTTCTGTTTTGAGATCTTGGGACTTTAAAAAAAAAAAAATCTTGCTGAAGTGGAGCCCTTAAACACTGTTGGAAGGAGGTCTGCCTTTTGGTAAGAGCTGAGGACAAGAGGCAGAACTGAGTTGTCTTTCTGGCTCTTGTAGGTTGCTGGCCTTGCTTTGTTTGCAGAGTGTATTAATGAGGCCTTCTGTAGATGTTGCAGTGGAACATAAGTATTAGGCTATTACACAAAGAAAATTTTAGCGTTTGGTACTCTTTGAAAAAGAGTGATGTCATTAAAAGCTTACTAGCAAGAGACCAAGTTCTGGATGACTTTTCCATCAGTAGCTCAGTTAACCATATTTCCCCAACCTGGTGATTGCCAGCTCTGTATCCTCTGGAGAATTGCAGAGTCAAATTATTTCTGCTTAATAAATAGTTGCCATGCCACCCATGGCGTTATAGCTGACATTTGGAATTCTGCATACCACCACCTGGCATGAGATCTGCAGTTGGGCCTAATGCTCCCATTGGCACCCAGCCTGGGAAGGGATCCTGCTCAGAGAGTCATGGCGGCATTGCGTTTGGCACAGCTGTTGAATGGCGACACTTTGCAGAGAAGAGTAGGTAGAACTTTCTCTCCCATGCAGGAGGTGGCTTGTAATTTGAGTTGCCCCCATTTCCTGGAGACATTTTTTAGAACAGTTAGGTTGGAAAAGATTAAACTAAGAAGGAAGATTTTTCTGCATAGCTTGTTTAGTCCAGAAGAGATTTATTTACAAACAAAGAAAGACCTCTGAAAACTGGTTGATGAAGATCTGTTTGTGGAGTTGTGTTGTTTCACTTTTTAAAGAAACTTCTTTGTTAGAAACAAACACTTGCTCGTATACTATGTAATTATGTAATTCCTGGAAATAGCCATTGCTTGACATGTGAAAGGGAAACAAGTGGGAAAGCCTGAGACACAAACCTGAAGCAAATGCTCCAAAGCACGTTGTGTGTGCTGAAAGCATGACAAGGGAGAAACTGTGCTGACAGTAGGCATATAGTGCTTACAGAAATTACCATATCATCTTCAATATTTTTATGGTTTTATTTAAAAATTGCACATGCACTCTCCTTCATATCCTTTTGTCTTGGGTTGTTTTGTTCTTTGAATACAGCAAGGGTTCAGAGATAACAATTTTTGTGTAATTGTTATTTAAGGCTTTTTAGTGTCCCTGGATGACTTTTACATACTAGGCAGTGGCTTGATAATGTTGCAGACCACCAACAGTGTGTTCAACCACACCCTCATTAAGCAAGTGGTGCCTGAATCCCTGTTTGCTTGGCAGAGGGTCCGCATTGCTAACATGATGGCAGACAGTGGCAAAGCTTGGGCAGAAACCTTCTCAAAATGCAACTCTGGTAAGTGCACTTTCATATGAACCTTAAAAGAAAGGACGTGTTCCTTCCCCCGCCTCAAGCCCCTTTTCTTTCCCAGACAGGGCATGTGACTCTTTGTTCTTGTACCTAGGGACCTACAATAATCAGTACATGGTGCTGGACCTGAAGAAGGTCAAGCTACAGAAGAGCCTCGATGACGGTGCGTTGTACATTGTTGAGCAGATCCCAACCCTGGTGGAATATTCTGATCAAACAAATGTTCTCCGGAAAGGTAATAGCTCCTGTAGCGTTTGCTGGCTTCGGAAAGCCATGTCTTTATGCTAGCTGGAGCTGACTGTGCTTTGTACATGGGAAGGGCTTACTGAACACTAGCACTGAGGTTCAAATTGTCAGCCCTTGGTTAAAGCCTGTCTTAGGCTGAATACTGCGCTGTCTGCATGGCTTCTGCAGTCTTGCAGAGCCTGGGACACAGAAGAGCTTTTCATTCTACTTGGGTCAACTGCTTTTTAACTCTCAAGGGCAGACAGTGGTGAGTGTGCATCTATTCCCACCTCTCCTTACCCTCTGTGTGCAGCCGCAGCTTTCCAGTCACCACACAGTAGTGTGTCCGTGTGTTCTTTGCCGGCCTGTCTCCTGCTCTCCCCTGCTTGCTCCATGGATCCTGTTTATCTGTTCATCTCCAGGTTTTGTTTGTTTCCCCCCCGGGCCTCTCTTTCTAACTGCTCCTTTGGGACCCACGTTCTAAATTCCATGTTATGAATGTGTGTTTGTTTAGGAGTTTTTATTTATTCTTTTTTTAATTGTCATCTGCCTTCATTGCACAGTGCACTGTTGCATCTCAGTGAGTTGGGAAGAGGGGAGAAAATGGAGCGCATTCACTCAAGTCTCATGTATTAAAGCTTGGTGGCGGCAAATGACCTTTCCCTGCACAGCCCCAGAGGAGCGTAACCGCTACAGGAGGGCTGTAGCTGGTCTGCATCTTCACCTCAGGCTCCTGCAAGTCTGATCTCAGCTGCTCTGCAGGATGATTCCTCAGGGTGGAAGTCTGGGGGCGGGTTGCCTGTGTGTGTTACACAGGGAGTTAACCCCAGTCATTCCAGTTGACTGTTGCCTTATTTTGTTCCTTTCAAACCAGTTGGGCATGTTGTTCCTCGAAATGCTGTTAAGGCAGTGCAGCATGGAAAATGTGGTTGTTTTTTTTTTGTTTTGATATAAGCAAGAGCGTTCAGCTTTTCCAAGCGTCTAACAGGTTGTTTGTTTCTCTTGCAGGTTACTGGCCTTCATACAACATTCCTTTCCATCAGAAGATTTACAACCTCAGTGGTTATGCGTCATATGTTGAGAAGTATGGGCTGGATTTTTCATATGAGCTTGCTCCACGAGCAAAAATCTTCCGTCGAGACCAGGGCAAGGTGACCAACTTAGAAAGCATGAAGTACATCATGAGATATAACAGTAAGAAATATATCCATGTATTTTGGAGCTGATCATAAAAAAAAAAAAAGTAGTGTTAATTTACTTTTATTATAGTGAAAAGCATTACTTACAGATTAGTTACACTACTGTAAGTGCAGATTGAAACTGAAGTCAGTTTGGCTTCTGCCCACCCTCTCAGCTCCTACAGTCCAGGAAGGATGGTCTTTAGTAGGTAATGCTCTGCCCTGTTTTTCCCTGACAGGGTTCTCCTTACTGGATTAAAACCAGCGTAATTAACTTCTGGCTAAGCCCGTCTCTCAGTACAGATAGCTTTAGATGCTATATTTTGATTTCCAATTACAGGGAGCACAATGATTACCAGGCTTGGGCTTTGGGAGGCCTCTCCCAGGGTGGGGTATTGCCACTGATTGGGCTGTGAGTAGCAGCATGCTCACAGGTGTTGAGGCTTGTCCTTTCCTCTTAGCTTGCAGCTACTGCAGTGGGTATTTGAAGGCTTTGCTCCTTCTGCTTCCTTTGTTCCAGAACAGGAATGTGAAGGCTCTCACTGCTGCGCTCTTTCTTCCTTGTCTCCCATCCCTTTCTTTTCTGCTTTTTTGAGGAGTCATGAAGTTCCTGCAAGCTTTTGTCCTGTGGAATTAGTGGTGTTTGTGGTTAGAGGTGGGCAGTGGTGCCCCTGGGATGCAGAAATAGCTAAATGGACTTGGATTTGGAACTTGCCTTACTCAGGCACTGGTTTCTATCTGATACCTGGAGAGGAGCATGAAAGCAGCGTACTTACCCAGCTCTTAGTGCTTTGGGGACTTGAGAAGTAGAGTGCTTTGGTTAAAGGAACTCATTTGTTTGCTTTTCTTCCCTTCCCACTCCATCTCTCCCCAGACTACCAGCATGATCCTTATGCTGAACACAATCCCTGCAACACAATTTGCTGCCGAGAAGACCTGAATCCTTCCTTCCCAGTGCCTGCAGGCTGCTATGATTCCAAGGTAAATAACCCCGATTTCTGTCTCTGGTGAGTGTTTGCTGCAGTCTCTTTGTGCTCTTCTCACACCTGCAATGCGTTTCCCTGCATCGGGGTGGGCATGGCCAGGCCTGCTTCCTCTCTCCACTCTGTCCTAGTACTGGGCAGCTCCTGTGCAGAGACCCATCTCCTGCCCCTGACACCAGTCCTGGAATAGTGGTGTTGCAGAGGATGCACAGGAAGATACACAAAAGAAAGTTGTCCATGGGAACCTGTGTTGTTTCAGGGTAAAGCCCTGAAGCTTTGCATCAGCCTGAGTGAAGGCTGAAATGAGTCCTTGGATCACCTGGAGGAAGGTGGAGAAGATGACTGCTGTACAGTCTGGGCTTCCTGGTCATGGAGGCTGCTTGGTTGCGTCCCTAGAGCCCACAAGAATGTGTCTTTATCCTCCTTTTAATTTTACCTTTACAAAAGCCTTGCTCTCCAGTGAGTCACCCTGCTCCAGGTCTCCACCCCTCTGTAAAACTGCTTTGATCAAAGTTCGCCAATGGTCACCTGTCTTTTTAGGGGAGGAAACGTGGGGAAATCTCAGATCAACGGTGTTGGAGAAAGCTGCAGTTCTTCTGGGCAGCCTGTGTGGTGTTTTCACTGTGAGGGGCAACACCTGTGTGCGCAGCTGTCCAGCCCCAGCATGCTGGCAGATCCTGTGGCGACCAGCTGCCTCCTCTGGGTTGACTCTGAATACTGGGATGAGTCCTTTGGAGCCTCTTTGAGCATTGCCAGTGCTGAGCATCTCTCAGCTTGCTCAAGCTCAGGCCAGCCTGCCTGCCTGCTGTGGTGGCCAGCAAGAGCTCCCAGAGCTGGTTGTTATGGAGTGAAACCAGAGATCTGCTGTACAGAAGTGTCCGTCAAGGGAGCAGGTGCCTTTTACAGCAGTTAGGCAAGGGGAATGGGCTGGGCTTTTCTGAGAGGTAGTGAAACAACAGGGCAGGGGGCTCCAGGCAGTTGCAGTAACTGTGCTGCCCTTGTGTGACAGTTTACAAGGGATGGACCAAGTGCTTAACACAGAGCAGAGCTTATGCTAGATTGTCTTAGGCTGCCCTTGTGGCCTTTTGGAGACACCCAGGAATGGGGAGGACTGCCATGAAGGTGGATATGCTGCTCTCACCCTGGATAGTGCAAGGGCTGTGTGTGCTTTGCTGCTGCCCCTTCAGCACTGCCTTTGTGGCTGGAGATACCTCAGTGCAGGGGAGGATTTCTGCCTGACAAGCACGCATTTCCCCTTGCTCCATTTCTTTGCCTTAGCGTTGTCAAATCTCTCTGAGCTGTTTCTGCTATGGGGTGGGTTCACGTCAAACACCAGGCAACCATTTTGTCTTTTATTGCAGGTGTCAGACTTCCGCCTGGCCTCGGCATTCACAGCCACCGCCATCAATGGTCCCCCAGTGCAGGGCGGTCTCCCGGTCTTCACCTGGAGGCGGTTCAACCACACACGACACCAGGGCCTGCCCGAATCATACAACTTTAAATTTGTCACCATGAGGCCAATCCTGTAAAATCAGCATCGATATTCCAAAATGGGATTTTACTTTTTTTCATGGAAACTTTCATTCCTGTGTGTAATAAATCCAGCTGGACGTACACATCCCTGTGCCTTGCCTGCCCCTCTCCTGCTCTGCGCAGCACAGCATGTGCTCTGCTCCTCTGTGCTGTCTGGGTGGCCCTTTGGCTGGGATGGATGGGAAGCAGCAGGCACTGTGCTGCCCTTTGTCAATCTGAGCATCATCTCAGCTGCTCCCAGAGTGCGAACGAACTGTGGTGCAATCACAGAAGTGATCTGTCTCTAGACATAGGAGCTACCTCCAGGACTGGGCTGAGCCATGTGGCTTCACCTCTGTGCTGGCTTCATGGCTGCCTTTAGTCTGAGCAGTGCTGGCAACGTGCTGAAAGTTGCTTATCCACAGGGAGTGTTACTGACAAGAGTCGCAGCCATGTTCTCCATAGCAGGTAACTGAGCCTTCTTCATTACATGTACAACAAATAAACAACTCTCTCCTCTTGGCCTTGACAGTCCAGTCTAAAGAGGGCACGGTACCACCCTGCATCATGTAGGCAGAAGAATATGAGGTTTTGGCAAGGGCTGGGGAAGGAAGTAGGTTACTGCAGCTCAGCTGACACTCTGCCCTAAATATCTGGCTGTCACATTTTGGTTGATTTCTGCCAAAGGGCAGGAGAGACCAGAAGTTACAGCAGATATAGATGAGGCTTAAAATCAGTGCAGGGAATGAAATAGTTTGTTTTCTGGAGCAGGAAGAGGTATGTCCGAGAGGCCACAGAGAGCATCTGCACTGCATCAGGACTAGGTGGCTGCAGGGGCACACATGTTGCTGCACGTTCTGCTGTTGGAGGGAGAATAAACGTGATGTTCCCTTGATGCCATGTATTAGCCAAGAGATGGTGCTGCACAAGTGCCTTTCCCCAGAGGTGGGGGGGAGGAGATGACCCTACTGACAGCTTTGAGATAATGCTGTGCCCACCATGTGCTACTCGTCTTTGCTTGGAATGTGTGGCTGTAGTTCCTGCTGGCCCTTGATCAGGGCCAACCAGCCTCTGCCTGGTTGGTCAGGGCCATGAGCCCTTGCTGTGACTCATGGCAGGCTCCAGCCTTACAGGGCAGCAGGCTTGGTGCTTTCAGAATAAACACCAACTATGAACAAAACACTGTGCAGCCTTCAGGTGTTTGCTCCTGATTTCTGCCTTGAGATGCGTTTCTAACTCCTGTAAGTGGGCACAGGCCACTGCCAAGCAGCTGGCACAGCTGGAACCGGACACGCTCTGAACAGCATTGGGGACCCCACCTGCAGGAGGGGAGGGAGCCGGGTCCTGGAGGGAGCTGCTGGGAAGCAGCAACTTGCCAATATGGGAGCACAGAGCAGCCGGAGGAATTCTGTTACTCCCAAGCAACATGATAGGTTGTATTTACTGCCAACTGTTCCTGTTTTTATATTTAAAAACAAAAATAGTTTCAATGTCAGTCCCTAGAGACCAGTGAACTGCGTGTAGCTTCCTGCGTCAGACTGTTCTTCACCAGGGCACACGTGGATGCTTCCCTGTGCTGAGAGTGGATGCAGTCAGCAGCTGTGAGATGCCCCTTTGTAAGTGCCCAAGGAAGGGGAGACGTGCCCTTCTCACACCATGAGCCTCCTTCCCTGTGGCAGGAACAGCTTTGTGCTTCAACTCAACTGTGGGGAAAACAGAGTTCTACTTTGAAGAGCCCTCTTCTCTGAGTAAATATTTACATAACCGGGACCTTGTGAGCTGTATGACTAACCCATGTGACTGTGACTCTTATCCTTTGCTGCTGATGGCTGTGCTGGGTTCATGATCACCACATTCTTGCTGTACTGCACCGTGCCCTTCCTCCATGAGCAGCCCAGCTTGGGCCGAATGTGGCCGCAGCGACTGTGACACAGCTGCTGTCCCCAGCACAGCACCTCCACAAGCTGTAATTATAAAAGTGCTTGAGCAAAGTGCTTATGCTAACATTTCTTAATGAAAGCAATGGTCTAAACTACAGGCACAAAGTAGACTAGTATTCTAAACAGTTTGAAGGAGCTCTCTGCATTTTCAAGTATGATTGTATTCAGCCGTCACTTAAAGTGAGTCCATACACAATCTTTTGGTCAGTGACTTGAAGCAAGTTTTACTAAGTGCCAGGGAACTATTACCATCACAAATTAACGATACTGCCCTTGAAGCGTGAGCACAGCACTCATTCAGGGTAGGTACATCCAACTCTCAGGCCCCTCTTCGCTTTGCAACTTTCTAGAACTCAGCACATTGCTTTAATTTCTGCTCCCGTGAGAAGCCTGGAGGAGCAGCACCACGCAGCTGGCTTTCTAGGAATGACCTGGAGCCAAACCACTGCTGCTTGGCATTACTTGACCAAGGTGGCACCATGACTGCAGAACTGAAAAGCTGGCACTGCCCCATCCTCCATGAGACAGCATGGCGGGAGAGGATGAGCACACACACAGAGTGCTTTGTCACCTGAGATGTCTGGAACTAAGCACAGATGACTCAAAATGTTAAAAACCCAGTAGTTTATTTCAAAGTATAAATTTCAGGCTCGTCAGACAAAACCCCACTACAGTTAACACATACACACACACTAATCTACAGTACATAGAAAAATGGGGAGAACTTGCAACTGTCCAGTTTAAATAGGACATAAAAGCAGTCCTTTTGTATTTACAAGTCCAGCTGCAAAGCAAAACAAGAAGTCGGATGGAGCTGCTTGCAAAGGATTTTGCATGTTTGACTCAATAGCCAAGAACTTACTACAGCTGAACAGGACTCCCCAAACAGTTACTACCCAGTTGTCTTATTTACAGATATACCCCATTAAATTAAGACAGCACGTCAAATATATATAAATATATGTGTGTGTGTGTGTGTGCATATAATGTATATTAAAAACAAAAAACAAAAAACAAAAAGGAATGCTCAGCCTGCACGATGACAAGAAATAAAGATGCATTCTAACAGGTGGGCAGAAGGGAAGAAAAGAAGAAATCAGTTCACTTGGTTTTTCTTAGCAATTTTTTTTGTACTGCCCCTCAGAAGGTATTCAGAAGGAAACACAGAGCTGGTGGCAGGGCTGGCTCAGTCACTGTCATTTGAACTCCCCTCTCCAGTGTTTTCATACAATGCCCACCCCTACCCCAACCAACAAATTAAAAAAATATATATTTAATATATCAAGCTTCTATTTTAAAAAATCTGGATAGATATTTTTGACCGAATGAAAATACTGAAGTTTATAAGAAGGCAGAATCACAGCTTGATTTTGTACAGTGTATACAATAGTCTAGACCTGGGGAATGGCTGTTTGGGGAGCAAGAACAGATTTGACCTGGTCCCTACGTATAATACAGATTCTGATTTAGTGGACACTTAAGACAAATAGCATTAAGGAAGAAGTGTATGGATATTTTGTTATAGTACAAAACAGTGCTCAGAACCTACTGTTGGGCCCAATCGAGCTCCCACTGAAGGCACGAGGGGGTTTTGCCATTATTTTCAAAGGAAGCAGGATAAGACCCCTTATTTTTACAGGGAAGACACCATGGGCATTTCCAGCCTTGTGCTAAAAATGTTGGGGTGGGTGCGTGTGTCAATGCTTGTGCTCAGTGATCTAACGTGTTAATGGGCAGCAAGCACAACTGAAAGGAGCAGAGCCCGAGACCAACTGCCACTCCCAGGGAAGCTGGGTTGGAGCATGGAAGTGAACACAGACTGAGAGGAACCTGCCTCTGCACCCTCACATCTTCTTGAGTTGTTACTGCAGCTGCAGTACACATGCTATATATACATACAGTCTACACCCTTCCTAAGATTTAGTTATTTGAATCCAGTAAAGGTTTTTTAGACTTGCACTGAAATAAAGGAAGCCAGTGAAGCTGTAACTAGGAGGAACTCAGTGGAAAAGAATGGCATTTTGCCATCAGCACTCCACAGGAGGGCTTCCTTCCAACCAGAAACAGAACTAACTCAAGTTACTTCTTGCCTGTGGGCACAAACCAAACCTAAACCAAACCAGAAACAGGATGAAAATAAAAAGTGTACAATCAGTGCAGTGTTTGCCAAAACATGGAGAACTAGATCTGAGGTGGTGCAGCTAACGTGTCATGTACCCAGTGACAGCAGCACAACTCATTAGCCAGGAACAATTTATACTAAGGTACTGAAAATAAGATGGAAAAACTTGCATTAGGTATAGGGAGGCATTTGTATAATGTCCCTAATAACATGCTTTAGCTCTTAGTTGTGGACCTGGAGCGGTCAGCCATTTGGACTTCATTATCTCTGTAGATCCCTTCCAACTGAACTGTTCTAGCCTAGCCTACCACTTGAAAGCTGTGTAGAGACTTGTAGTATATTAAAAAATGAAATACTAGAAACGTCCAGTAACCAACATCTTTATGATGACTCCAGTCTACAGCACAGTATTAACAGATCCACACTGAATGTTCCCAGATATTTTAGTAATACTTTCAAATAAATTCTATTAAATGAAACCAATTATTTCTGAATGTGTTACTAGTGGAAATTCAGTTCCTCAATATTTTTATTGTTTCTGGGAGGATAAATGATAAATAAAAAACAGCCACTCCACAACATTGGGAAAAGTGCCATTTGAGTTGAGCAATGCTCCCGTTCATTAACATAAGGGGTAAGTACTTGCTGTAGATATCTGCTCCACTGTGAAAACAATTTTACAGAAATGGCATCGTTCTCTGCGCATCAGCGCTAAGAACCGCTACCTGCAATGTCTCCAAACTGAGTGAGGCATCTGAAAAATCAAGCTATGCTTTGTCATGTACTTAGCCACCTGCACTTGCTTAAGATCCTGAAATTGGATCTTAACGTCTCTGCTGTAATGAAAGAAATATCTGCTTTCACTCTACAACTGCGATGGCCTCGCTTAGCAAACAGTAGCTAACTTGCTTAATCTATTCACAAAAATGAGCTCCGCTCTGCCATACGTAGCAGAAACAGCTATTAAGCAAGAAACCAGTTTTAACTCTGTTGAGAACATCTTTCTTTAGTAAATAAAGATGAGTCTTCTCTGTGAAGATTCAGTCCACAAAACCTCCACGCAATACCAGGCCATCCCAACTATTACCTCCACCGGAGAAAGGAAAAAAATTCTGACACAAGACTCTCACCACCTGCCTATCCCAAGCAAGACAAATCTAGTAACAATTGTGATCTAAAAGCAAGCACAAACTATAGAAAAGCTCATGTATAGCTGAGGCTGGAATCAAAATTCAATAAGCAGCATAAATTCCAGGTTGTATTCTAATATTATTTAGTTTAACTTTCTAACTATAAAACCTCATTGTACTGATTTGGCCAACAGCCCTTTGGTACCACCTCAAAGACATTAAAGTAAATTGATGCTTTAACAGCCATCAACTGGAAGAAATTGCTCTGAACCTCTACTACAGAACTTCCTTTATAAGGACTCAACTTTTAATAAGTAGTGTAAATGCATTATTAATTATTCCTTGAAATAGGCAGACAAAACATTTAATTCCACATAGAAAAAAATCAAGGCATTATTGATCATTGGCACCAGTAATATGGAGACAACTGTTATTCAAAAGAAAAGTTAAACGTTTTTCATACGTGAGATTCAGTGCAAACCTTCTCTCGTGATACATGGATTTAGACAGAATTTTTGCTTACCCACATCAATAAAACTCCCATATTGGTAGTATTTGTTACTCACCTGACGGAAGCAACAATGCCAGCTGTATGAAGGAGTGCAGTAAAGTAGGATGGACAAAAGTTTACAACTGAGTTTTTTTCACATGATGTTCTTGAAGGGAACACAACTGAAGAACCCATTATCTCGCAGCTCATTTCACCAGCCATATTTTGTGATTTTTTCAACCCTGCTTATTATTTAAATTTTTCAAGACAGCCACTATTGGAACTAAGAAATCTGTAACTTCTACAGCTTTGTCAGATGACGAAGTAAATTTAAAAAAAAAAAACCCAAACATTTTCCCTTCTAAATCCAGTATTTGGTTCTGCTGGACAGAAACAAGACTGCTGTCCTTGTTCTTAAAAATGCCAAAATAAAAATCTTACAAATCCTTTCTCGTCCAGGTGTTACAATTTGGTTATGCATAAAAGAAGTTTAAGAACATGTTAACAGGACAGTGGGACAGATGCACTTTTTGTTTTCTCAGCTCAGAAGCATCACAAAAGCCTCTAGGAACATTTGCAGTTGCTGACAAATTTTGGGTCAGTGTCTAAACTACTCTGGGGGTGTTAGCTTTCTCCAGAGGCAGGAGGTGACTGGAATAGAGGACTAAGAAGCCAACTTTGTACGTTTTTCTACGAACTGAACATCTAAACTGAGTGCAAACAGGCAGAAGCTTTCATGGTGCCACACCACATAGGTTTCTTTGGCTGAAATGCAGCATACAGCTTTCCCAAAAGAACAGGGAAAGGCTCTGGTGGAAAATACTGTCTCTACACTCTAATATTCTTCACAGGACAAAAACGACAACTCATTAATTGCAGTGAGGGAAGGGTTGATTGAAACTACAGATAAAAATGAGTCCAGCATCAGTAGATGTTACATTTCCTGGTCTTTATAGAAAGAAACAATCACTATGGGCCAGGAAAACGAGAAGCAGTAATGAAAGGCTAGAGGGGTAAAAGGAGAAGCAACTCCAAGCAAATGAACACCACAAGGTATCTGGCTACATTTATTTCTGAAATTACTGTTTAAGGCACAAAATAAATCTAAAAAATAGGGCTGGATGTATAAGGGGAGAGGCAGAAAAATTATTTGAGCTAGAGAGGTGTGAATGTAATTTCTACAATCCAGTTTCAGATCTGTCCTAGGAATGCTCCAAGTGTGAATGGAGGTGGATGGTGACAGTAAAGGAGAGCTCTTATTTAGGAGAGGTAGGAAGTAGTGGAGTGATTTTTTTTTTCCCCACTACACCACCTCCAAATTCACAGACACTGGTTCCCTGGCCAGACTAAAGTTCCCTTCCCTCTCCTCAGACAGCTGATTACTGTTGGTAATTTAAGAACGGATCACTCCATCTTCCAGCACACAAGTGAGACCTTGAATCACCTTTTGTATCACAGCCTGCTCAGAGAGAGCTAGGTGCAAGAGGCAAATCTGTTCTTGCCTTGATAGACGCTACCGATGTAGTTCAGCTTCAGAAAAATGCAATTTATTTTTTTGCTCCCACTCTGAAGCAGAATACCAGGCACCCAATGTGCCCTTGAATAAAGAGTAGGGAGATGTCTAGGTGGAACAGCTGTCATGAGAAGGAAAATGAAATTTTTGAATGGCCCACGACTTGACCTATCCAGAAAAACAGGTTCTCTTGCTAGAAGTGAGACTTTATTTTTCTTTTAGTTCTGAATGCATGTAGTGTATCACACAGCCGTCTAAATAAATCCTGCAGAGAGTGGATTTAAAAGTGAATTTCATGCATGGGATCAACCCCCTCAAAACCAGGGTAACTCCTGGAAGTAGGATGAGTTTAAAGGCTCCAAAGAACTCTAGCTTAACTGCTCTGGGAGGAGATCACATCTGTGGACTGGGGGTCACAGAAGGGTCCAAAACGGCCGTAGATGTCCTTAGCTCGGACTGCGAAGTAGTATTTGCTGCCAGACACAAACTGAGTAAGAGTGCATGCCATAGGTAGTGGAAGGGCCTTCACCTCCCCTATCTTCTTCCACTGAGAAGGCATAGTAGCACTCGGGTCCTCGTGGTATGCGTAGAGATGGTAACTGTCCACACTGGCACAACTCCGGTCCACTTCTATGACACTCCACGACAGCACAATACCATTCTGGCTCTGTACCCGTGCCAGCTTCAGCTGTGGTTTTTGAGGCAGAGAAGTGTTGGCAGCTTCAGGGGGCAGGCGTGGTGGCTGTGGTGCCTCTGGGAGTGGAGCAGGATGTACAGGGCGTGGTGGCTCCTAAGCAATATAAGAGCAATCAGGGAAAGATAAGTCTACAGCAGTGGAAAGAGGTTTTAATTCATCATTCCCAAAGCAAATGGAAAGAAATCAGCCTGCAATCACTCAACCACCACAACTCAAAATCCTGTGTGCAGAAAGCACCAGGCATAAAAAGAAGCAAAGGGTGAGAAGGGGTGGAACCAACGACGTCAGAAGTTATTATTCACATATAAATCACTACCTGGACACAAGGTCGTCACCACAGTTACTTCGCTACATCCTGTTTGCTTCTCACCCATGAGATGATGGACTGTGAGCACTTGGCCAAGACTGAGCGGGCAGGTTCACAACGAGTTTGAGCTAATCTGTATCTGAGCTGCTGCTCCCACATTACCCAAACCATCCCAGACAGTGGTCTGAGCTGGCAACTCAACGTAGTTTTTGTTCTTTAAGTTTTGTGTGTGTGATACTGGCCTGCTTTCTTCTCGTTATTTATCAATGAGAGATAGGTGAGGCTGAATGATGTCTAGATTCAAAGAATAGTTAACCACTTTAGTAATATATTTACCAAATCAGGAGATTGGAAATGAGCTGACTATGTAACAACTGAGTAAGCAGGCAATGTACTTCAGTCTCAACAACAAAATTATATGAAATTAGTCAAAAGTAAATTTTGGCTTACTAAAAAGGGTTGGAGGTGAGGCAGAAAGAATCAACCGAAGCAGTGATTAAAACAAAAAAAAAAACAAAAAAACTCCAAACCTCAAAAATTCGGGACTTGGCAATTAAGAGTGTTGTCTGTACTGTGTTCTTCTACCTAAACTTTGCAAGCATCTGTACTGAAAAACTGATCACAGAATCACAGTATCCTTAGAGCTGGAAGGGACCTGTAAAGGTCATCTAGTCCAACTCCCCTGCAACGAACAGCGACATGCACAGCTAAATCAAGACGCTCAGGGCTTGATCCAGACTCGCCCTGAAAGCCTCCAGGGACAGGGCATCAACCACATCTCTAGGCAACCTCTTCCAGTGCCTCATCACTCTCACTGTAAGAAACTTTTTCCTTACGTCCAACCTAAATCTACCCTCTTTAAGCCTGAAGCCCTTTCCCCTTGTTCTATAACCACAGACCCTGCTAAAGGAGTCCGTCCCCTTCCTTCCTGTAGCTCCCCTTTAGATAGTGAAAGGCCACTATCAGGTCCCCTCAGTGCCTTCTCTTCTCCAGGCTGAAGAGCCCCGGCACTTTCAGCCTGTCCTCACAGGGGAGGTGTTCCATCCCTCGGATCATTTCTGTGTCTCTTCTCTGGACGTGCTCCAACAGGTCCATGTCTCTCCTGTACTGAGGACTCCACATCTGGATACAGTACTCCAAGTAAGGCCTCACCAGCGCTGAGCAGAGGGGCAGGATCGTCTCCCTTGACCTGCTGGCCACGCTTCTTTTGATGCAGCCCAGGATACAGTTGGCCTTCTGGGCTGCAAGGGCACACTGCTGGCTCATCATATCCAGCTTCCCATCTACCAGTACCCCCAGGTCTTTTTCAGCAGGGCAGTTCTCAATCCTTTCTCTCCTCAGCTTGTATTGGTAGTGAGGGTTGCCTTGACCCAGGTACAAGATATTGCATTTGGATTTGTTGAAACTCATGAGGTTCACCTGGGCCCACTGCTCAAGCCTGTCCAGGTCCCTCTGGATGGCATCCCGTCCCTCTGGTGTGTCGACCACACCCCACTGCTTGGTGCCATCAGCATATTTGATAAGGGTGCACTCAACCCCACTGTCAATGTTATTGATTAAGATATTAAAGATTATCGGTCCCAGCACCAACCCCTGTGGGACACCACTCGTCACTGATCTCCATCCAGACATCGAGCCACTGACCACCACTCTCTGGACTCAATCCTGCAGCCAGTTCATCATCCACTGATCAGTCTACCCACCAAGTCCATATATTTCCAATTTGGAGAAAAGGATGTTGTGGGGTACCATGTCAAACGCCTTAGGCCTCATCACAAAATGAGCAAATGGCTGAGGTTGGAAGGGACCTCTAAGGCCATCTGGTCCAAGCCCTGCTGAAGCAAAGGCCACCTAGAGGAAGGTTGCTCAGGACCATATAAAGGCAGCTTCTGAAGATCTCCAAAAAGGAGAATCCACAACCCGACCAGGCAACCTGCGCCGGTGCTCCCTAACGTGCACAACAAAGAAGTGTTATCATCCAATTCATAGCCAATCCCATGAATTATAGTTTCAAACTATGATAAAGCTTCTTGTGGCAGTTCTTTTGTACCCTTGACTCCACAAGTCACCAACAGATAATTCACACCATTTTTCAATATGCACTACTGTTGATTTGAAGAACTCTTGTATAAGCTAACAAGATAGCAAGCTTTCACTGTTCCTGGCAGATCTTTCTGAAGGAGATATGGTGGTGTTATACATGTGAACTGTCTGGAAAGTGTCTACAAGATATTTCACTATTCTTCAGTTCGCACTAAGAAGCAATCTGAGACATACTAGTGCAGAGACAAGTCTGTAAATTGCCTTAAGTAATATCAAAATGACAGTACTCACTGCATGCACTTGTGGTGGTCGATGATGCACTGTAAGCTGAGGTGCTCCAGATCCAAGAGTTAGTCCATTGTTCACAACATATGCAGCTGTTTGAGGCATTCGTACTGTCATGCCTGTAAGAAGCACAATGAATATTTCTGAGTACTGAATATTTAAAATCAGCCAAACGGAACACTGGAAGCCAAACTCCTTCATTCAGCTGGATGACACCAAATTTCAAACTGACAAATCCTTCTCGATCTGCCATCAGACTAATTATTGTACTAAACCAAAATCACTTTCCATTCCTCTAAGCTGTAAAAAGAAACACATGCTAATGTCTGCAGAAGGGAGAGAATGATGTATATTTTTGTCATTTGTAGAATCAAAGAATTGGGTGAGCAGAAGTGGGGGAGATTCAGGCAGCTTGAGCTTTACAAAAATAAATAAATCTCATCGCTTTGGGGTTCAAGGAGGAAAAGATAAATGCTGCAGCAGCAGAATGACACCCACTCAGTATTCAAATGCTAGGAGGCTGTGGATGGCATGAAAACCAGAAAAGATTATGTCACTGTCCAAGAAGGTTGTCTTCCATCCCAGACTGGACTCCACTATGAATATGTACTCACAGGAATTGCCATTTCATTGCATCCCATAGCAAACTGACCGGACTGGCAGGACTAAACTAGGTAATTTTATAGCTTCATACATAATATCCAGAACTCTTGCAAAATACCAAGTAGTTACTGTTTATACTACATTTCTCTCTCTTACGTAACATTTTGCCCATTTACTGGTGGGACACACAGTTTTTATGATCTCAATGCTTTTCTGCTCATTGTAACTGGTTGCCTAGTGTGTTTTTGCAATGGAGGGGAACGCAGACAACACCTCTGTCAGATATGAACAGGTGAATGATCTGTTCAGCCTGCTCAGTGGCTGAGCTGAAGGGTGAAGTGGAGAGGATGGCGAGTATCAGAGAGTGTGAGAGAGAGACTGACTGGTGGACCCACTCCCTGAGAGAGAGAAAACAGGTGAAGACCCCAGGTAAATTGGAGGATCTCCTCCCCTCTTGTCACCAGGCAGTAAGGGGGGGATCTCAGAGACTGGGGGGGAATGGAGACAGGTCCCTGCTCGAGGAAGCAGGTGAATCCACTCCCAACCTCTCCCACCTTCCCAGTTACCATTTCAGAACAGGTATGGGGTCCTGCAGGAGGAACTGGCTGTCGAAGAGGGGGATAGGCAACCTGCTCCAGAGGTCTGACCTCAATCGGATAGGCCTGGTGACTTGCTCCTGAAGGGAACAGAGGGCCCAGTATGCAGTTGACCCTCATCATAGGGAATTCTGCAGTCTACCTGGAGCCCGAGCTAGGAATATCACCAGGACACTCCCCAGCCTGGTGCACCCCACAGACAACTACCCACTGCTGATCTTCCAGACAGGTGGGGAGGAAGCTGCATCCTGCAGTCTGAGGGGAAGGAACAAAGACTTCAAGGCTTTGGGACGGCTGGTGAAAAAGTCTGGGGCGCAAATTATTTTCTCTTCCCTCCCTCCATTTTCAGGTAATGACGTGGGATGGAATAGAAGGATCCAGTCCATAAATGCCTGGCTACAAGACTGGTGCTATAGGCAGGGCTTTGGGTTCTTTGATAGTGGTTGCTTTTAGAAGACACCAGACCTGACAGTAATATATGAGAAAGGTTTATCTCACAGAGGCAAAAGGATTCTGGGACAGGAATTAGCAGGGCTCATTCGGAGAGCTTTAAACTAGATTTGAAGGGGGATGGGGTTGTAGCTGGACTTGCACTAGTGGGGCAGTGTTGATGGAGACCAGGAGGCCTCCCACCCCCCCAGGGTGAAATCGGTGTGCTCAGCTTGCTCCCTCAAATGCCTGTACACCAATGCACGCAGCATGGGGAATAAGCAGGAGGAGTCAGAAATCTGTGTTCAGGCAGGAAATTACGATCTGGTGGCAATTACAGAGATATGGTGGGACAGATCACATGACTGGAATGCGGTCATGGATGGCTATGTCCTTCTCAGGAAAGACAGGCCAGCAAGGTGAGGTGGTGGAGTTGCTCTTTATGTGAGAGAGGCTTTGGCCTTTTCAAACAATTACTAGGGAAAATCCCATGGGACAGGGTACTTGAGAGTAAAGGGGCCCAAGATAGTTGGTTAGCACTGAAGAACTGCTTCTCCCAAGCTCAAGATCAGAGTATCCCAACAGGTAGGAAGTCAAGAAAGGGAGCCAGGAGACGTGCATGGTTAAACAGGGAACTGCTGGGCAAACTCAAGTGGAAGAGGAGAGTCTACAGATCATGGAAGGAGAGGCTGGCCACTTGGGAAGAATATAAGACTGTTGTCAGAGGATGTATGGAGGCAACTGGGAAAGCTAAGGCCTCCTTAAAATTAAACCTTGCAAGAGGGGTCAAGGACAACAGAAAGCGTTCCTTCAAAAACACTGCAGATAAAACTAACACTAGAGGTAATGTAGGTCCATTGATGAATGAGGTGGGTTCCCTGGTGACAGAAGACACAGAGAAAGCGGAGTTACTAAATGCCTTCTTTGTCTCTGTCTATACTGCTGGAGGCTGTCCTGAGGAGCCCTATACCCCTGAGGCCCCAGAGGAAGCCAGAATAAACGAGGAGTTTGCCTCAGTTGATGAGGACTGGGTTAAGGACCAATTAAGCAATCTCGATATCCACAAAGCCATGCATCCTGATGGGATGTGGGTGCTGAGGGAGCTGGTGGAAGTCATTGCTAGGCCACTCTCTGTTATCTTTGGTAAGTCACGGGGAACGGGAGAGGTGCCTGTGGACAGGAAGAAAGCAAATGTCACTCCAGTCTTCAAAAAGGTCAAGAAGGAGGACCCAGGTAACTACAGACCGGTCAGCCTCACCTCCATGTGAGGTGACGGAACGACTTATCCTTGGCGCTGTCTCTAGGGATACCAAGGATAAGAGGGTCATTAAGGGCAGTCAGCATGGCTTCACCAAGGGGAAGTCATACTTAACCAACCTGATAGCCTTTTATGAAGACATAGCCAGGTGGATAGACCATGATAAAGCAGTGGATGTGTTCTGTCTTGATTTTGGTAAAGCATTTGACACCGTCTCCCATAGCATCTTCGCAGCTAAAGTGAGGAAATGTGGTCTGGATGATCGGGTAGTGAGGTGGACTGTGAACTGGCTGAAGGAAAGAAACCAGAGAGTTGTGGTCAATGGGACAGAGTCTAGATGGAGGCCTGTATGTAGCTGAGTCCCTCAAGGGTCAGTACTGGGACCATTGCTATTCAACATATTCATCAGCAACTTGGAAGACGGAATAGAGTGCACTGTCAGCAAGTTTGCTGATGACACAAAACTGGGAGGAGTGGCTGACATGCCAGAAGGCTGTGCTGCCATCCAGTGAGATCTGGACAGGCTGGAGAGTTGGGTGGGGAGAAATTTAATGAAATACAACAAGGGGAAGTGTAGAATCTTCCATCCAGGCAAGAACAACCCCAGGTATCAGTACAGGTAGGGGACTAACCTGTAGGAGAGCAACGTAGGGGACAGGGACCTGGGGGTCCTGGTGGACAGCAGGATGATCATGAGCCAGCATTGTGACCTTGTGGCCAAGAAGGCCAATGGCATTCTGAGGTGTATTAGAAGGGGTGTGGTAAGTAGGTTGAGAGAGGTTCTCCTCCCCCTCTACTCTGCCCTGGTGAGACCGCATCTGGAATGCTGTGTCCAGTTCTGGGCCCCTCAGTTCAAGAAGGACAGGGAACTGTTTGAGAGAGTCCAGCGCAGAGCCACAAAGATGATTAAGGGAGTGAAGCATCTCCCTTATGAGGAAAGGCTGAAGGAGCTGGGTCTCTTTAGCTTGGAGAAGAGGAGACTGAGAGATGACCTCATTAATGTTTATAAATATGTAAAGGGTGAGTGTCAGGAGGATGGAGCCAGGCTCTTCTCAATGACATCCAATGACAGGACAAGGGGCAACGTGTGCAAGCTGGAACATAGGAGGTTCCACATAAATATGAGAAAAAACTTCTTCACAGTGAGGGAAACAGAACACTGGAACAGGGTGCCCAAAGAGGTTGTGAGGTTTCCTTCTCTGGAGACATTCAAAACCTGCCTGGACACGTTCCTGTGTGACATAATCTAGGTGTTCCTGCTCCAGCAGGGGGATTGGACTACATGATCTTTCGAGGTCCCTTCCAATCCCTGACATTCTGTGACTCTTCTATTTCTGTCTAGAAATACCAGATCTTGGACAATCTCTTCTTCTTTACAGATCCCCAAATGTATGATATCCAAGCATTCCAATTCTTCAGAATAGAAAGAAAGCGTAGCTCACAGAGTGATACATTTCAGAAAACCACAGATTTCTTTCTATAAACAGTCATTCAGCTTTGACACGAGTGATGAGAGTCAGACATCGAGGTAAACTGTAAGACTGAGACAGTGAGCTCAAATAGAGTGTTAAATATTACTTTTTTTATTATGCAGTAAAAATAGTTTAATGAAAGCACAGAACTGTCATTAGCTGTTCCATATCTTTTTCCTATTAACACACCTACCTAAGAAGCTAGTGAAACTGGAAACTCTTACAGGATAAACTGTCATCAAAAATTATTAATTATTTCTTAATAGCTTGAAATTTTCTCAAGTCTGTAGGCTAGCAAAAAACTAACCACTAATTTGGCCTAGTATTGTAAAAAAAAAAATCCCCAAACAATCCAGATCCATTAGGCAGAATGTATGAAGCTGTGCTGTGCTAGAATGTGCCAGGAAGAAAGAATCCCTTACCTCCAGGCGGTGGGTTGACTGGCCTTAAACTTGGGCTTGGCATGACAGCTCCTCTTACAGAATTCTGAGCTGGTGGTGCAGGAATAGTGGTATAGACCACCTGATGGTTAGCAGGGGTTCGTGGTATAGGAAGTTTTGCAGCTGTTTGAGTCACTGGTCGATGAGTTACATTCACTGTTGTCGGAGCTGGGAAAAGAAAGACAAACCACAACCTAGAATGTAATTCCACTAAGTGCCTATCTCATTTGAAAAACTTCATAATCTGAGCTATGCAAAATAAAAGCTGTCTCCAGAAAATTCTATCTGCTTCTGATAGTGCAAGAAAGGAGAAAATAGCTTAAACAAATGGTAATTGTAATTTTCACCTGAAATAATAATAATGCCAGCATATATCCAAATTCCAAAGAGAAAAGATAAAAATAATAGCCAAAAGAATCAGGCTGAAGAAAAAGGAACAAACCCAAATCCTCTACTGCTAATAAATAATAAAAAAATGATAATAAAAAACCAACAATTACTATATCTGATCTGTGTAAATAAAAGTAGTCCTGAGTGTAAGGATAGCTGTGGAGAAGATAAAAATCACTACTGAACACAAGCATGTAAGAGTCCACAGAACTGATCAGTTGTAAGATAATTCTAATGCCCAACAATTATCTACAGGAAAAAAAAAGTGAAATAAAGAGAAAAGAGGACCTACATTTCTTTTTCATGTTAGAAAAAAAAACCAACATAACTGCAGACAAAATAACATTCTACGAGGGATGGAATATCGCTGTCAGCCTGGGCATTCACTCTGCCAAAGGAATTGTGATGTGCAGGTGAACAGAGATACAAGTGATGTTGCTCATGCTTTTTTTTTTTTTTTCCTATTACTCAAACAGTGTAACACTAGAGATTTCTTCTCCTTCACTTATGCAAACAAATTTTGTTAATCATTTCCATGGCTATCCTATTGATTAGTTACCATTTTTCTCCCATAAGAGTGTCAAGAAAATTTCTAGTATGTAACATCCTTAGCAGAATTTCTTCCTCACCATGGAATTCATTTGATCCTGAATTGTTTCTTTACAAACTAGCTGGACTATTTTTCCCTTCCACTTAATCCATTAAGGAAGCAAGCAAACAAAAAAAAAGGATATTGACTAGGAGATTCTTAAGTCACTCAAACATTTTGAATGTTCACCTGAAAAGATTACAAGAGTCTAGCTTAAGAAAAAGCAGCCACTGCATTCACATAATGGTGTAAAACGAAAAAAATGAAGTTACCTGCAGGTAATACATGTATAGTGGTCTGGGAAGGTCCACTTGTTGGCACACCTGTTTGCTGCAGAGGGCTTGGTAGCAAAGGTGGTAGAGGGCGAGACGAGGGCTGGGTAGGGATGCTTTGTGCTGTAGCAGGTGTCTGATTCTGCTTCTTGGCCTCAGCTTTAAAACAAAATAACAATAACAGTGACAACAGCAAACAGAAACTAGAGCATCACAGATCTGTTTATTTCTTGTCATTCAGATTATCAAATAATATTTTATAGCACATTTCTTTCATCTTCTCATTCTGCAAACCAAACTGTTAACATTTCATTCAGTTCCTCTCACCTTCACCATGTCAATCATTTTTCACCCCATACTCCATAATGTTTTGTTCTGTCATTATGAAATCTGTGTACTTCTGCATAATTTGAAAACCCAGTCTTTTCCACTAAGAAAGGAGTGGCCTAAACCTTAAAAAGGGCCTAAATATTGCTGTGTTCAACTTTTTTTTTTTTAAAGTGATAATTCTTGTCTACTTCTGGTACTTATAACCTTTTATTTGCTCTTTGTTTGATATATTAGTAAGCCCATTTATTGCTGTTCTGAATTTTCACACTATTTTCCTAATAAAGGAAAATAGCTTTATTAGTAAAAAAATTCAGAAAATTTCAAATTTTGTTTTCTCACACTGTCAACACGACTTACTCATTGACTGGGACAATTGAGAAATACAGCACCTGTATTGGTATTTCACTATAGCAATATTTTTACCGCTTTAGAGTATTTGTGGCATCATAAAATACCCATTTGAGTGCAAATCTGTGTGTAAATAGACCTTCTGTCCACAAGGAGAACTGCGAAGCTGTATTTTTAAGCTAGATTAGAGTAATGGTGTGCAGATAAGGCACCACCAAAAACTAGAAAACACAAAATAAGAGAGTAAGTTTTAAGGGCAGCTATTCAAAAATTATTTGCCCTGACAAAACTGCACATGCAGCAACCACTAATTCAGTAAAAGAGAACACAATGTAGAAATAAAAAATATTACTCCTGAGAATACGTATCAGCAATATACTGAAGAACATATTTAGAAACTATCTATCAAGTATGCTAATGAGGTTACATTAAGAAGAACAGGGCTAATGGCAGTGTGGCTCAAGATGTTTGTTTATTTATGAGGAAGTGGAAAGTATTTTGATCATCACACTGAGCTGCCTTTAACACCAGCTACTAATAGCTTAAAGTAGCAGTACCCTTCACAAACTCTTGCATGATAAACCTAACACAATTCAAGACCTCAAAAGTAATACAAAATAAACTGCAGACTTTCTGCATTGTCCTCTGTCTGCTGACTGAATAGCAGAGCTACTTCACTGAAGTCATTTGACGAAATCAATTTTCCTTTAATGAACAAAGCAGCATATAGAAGAAGCAGTAAAGGGATGCTTGTTTTGAAAATATTAAGTGAGATATTTCCTGCTGTTTCATAAAGGAACAGGTCTCGCGATTAGTTCAAACTTCTTGTATTTCACATTGGATTGAGAGACTTCCCAGCATCCAGCAAATTCCTTGAAGAGATTGCTAAAGAGATGTGCACACGTATTCACTTTGAATACTTACAGATCTCTACACATTTCAAATGCCACTGCATAATTTAAATGATGCATAATTTGAATGAGTGCTTTCTTAGTCATGATCAAGAGAAGATGTGCTCATGAACCAAGTAGTAGGAATCCAGACACACTACTGCTATAAAAGGGTAATTTAGGTAACAAGGACAGTCTGGGCTACCATGACTTGTTTTGTTTTTATCTCACACGGAAGCAAATCCATTTGTCCCTAACAAATCAAGAGTCCTGCTGAGATTCCAGCTGCTGGAAACTAGGTCAGGCTTCTACTAGCCAGAAACGATGAGAGATAACCTAGTTAGATATCACTAGCAAAAGGCTATTTAGCTATGTAAGTAAAAAAATCAGCAAGGAAAAACGGAAGACTAGGTGCACAGTAAGCAGAGAATTAAGGTTAGAAGTAATGCAATAACTGTTCCAATGCAAAATGAACAAAGTATCATCTTCACTAAAAATGTGGAACTTGAGAGAAAGGACAATTTGATTTATGGAAATGAACACAAAATGGAAATCATCACTACTGGAGGCATAGAGCAAAACTACAAATCTAAATCACAAAATGGAAAAGAAGAGGGTCTAATTCCCATGCCAAAAAAATGGGCTTGCAACACTGCAGTCAGAGCAATGTGGCACAACCACAATGTCAAAGAACATAAAAGCACAACTATATTTACTCTAATCTTGGCACACAGACACAAAGCAAAGAACAGATCAGATCTTCATTTCGTACTTACAGAGTTATTTATTTATGAGGAAAAAAAAGATTAGAAATTCTAACAATCTAATGCCTGAATACCACCTGTAGAAAGCTCTTTAATTAATCAGTAAAGACAAAATTTGTCTAGAGGAAGTTTCAAAAATGTAATAAAGAATTTAAACTGCTCAAATTATTTCAGATTATTTATTTCTAACAGATTTAAACATAGACAGCAACAACTCTTAAATTAAAGGAAAAGGGAAAAACCTTAAAGACAGTACTTTATACTAAGCAGAACTCCTTTTATTTAAGGCCTATCAGAATTCTCCAGTAACAGTCCTGCTTACCAGAAACAGCAGGGAATAAAATACACTGAACTGAAACACCTTTCTGTCATTAAAGGGTATGAAATAGTACTTGCAGTTCAACTATGCCAGCTGTTAGGAAAATCTTTTTCACCTACCTTGAGAAGAGGCATCATCCTCATCATCCAGTGTAAGGTCAATGACACCTCCTGAATCGCTTCCTGTGACCTTCCCGCTCTGAAAGACAAAACTCCTTCATTTTGCAAAAGCAAATCCAGGGAACAGAGACGGAAAAAGGATATGAACTGAACACCGAGTAAGTGAGGTCTCAGAATTGAAGCACTTATTATAAAGAAAATGATGAATTGAGCAGAAGGAATAGATTACAAACAAACTTCTCCGGACTTGGAAAAACAGGCAAAAACCAAATGTATGGATTTCAGTATCAAGTACTGAAGTATCTCTTAACTTGATGATGAGTAGTATATTGTTATTTCACAGGTAAATAAACTGACAAAGTGGCATTATTGAGTATCTTTCAAATTATGACCCTTGTAATATTTTAATCCAATTGTGATCTGTGCTTTCCTTTATGGCAGTATAATCTTTTGACATAATAGTCACTGGGACAATGTAGGACAATGTATTACTCATCTTGAGATAGTTCAGCCTACATGCCTACAGTGACACTGACTTCAGAGTACGAAAATTTCTTATGCGATGTGTATGCTGATAAAATATGTCATCAAAAGCCATCAGAAAATTCCAACAGTTTCCAGCTTTTAACTTCATTATTGTATTTTATCCATCATCACAAATTTCAGCATTCTATCATCCTACATATGAAGCCATTTGTGTCTCTCTCTTTAGAGAAGATAAAGTAATCTCTGAATGCTAAATGTTACAAAAACCCAGTGGGCTATCAGACAAGATTTCTCTTCTGGATCAATGGATCCCTTGACTGTTTAGACTGTTTACAGGAACCCCCACCCTTTTTATTTAGCTGATAGAGTAAATAATGGAAGAAAAACCCTACGTATGCCTGGGTTTTTAAATAAGCTTTCTAGAACAGATGTGGAATGACATGAATATCTGATTTCTTAAACTTAAAGCAGAATTTGGTTTTGTAGAAGAGATGATAGTTTGCTGCTGGACTGAACTACTGATTTATGGATTGCAGTAAACCAGATTCCTTGGGGCAAACAAGGGGTTAGGAAAACAATTATCAAAATCACAGATAAATTAATATGAAAAATAGTGTATGTTATCAACCGCACATGATAAAGTCATAGAAGATTCAGATGGTACTGTGTGGTCTAATAGGGACAGATACAAAAAGCCCAAGGATTGAGATTATCTGCTCCATGAACTTTAATTAGGGTAAAGCAAAGCCTTTAATGAAGTCTTAAAGACAATTCTCAAACAGGTAAGCCTTTGAGGAGGGAGAAAAGAGGCATCACTAAATACAAGTGAAAGCGGTCTCTGAATTACTGGTCACTGGATTTGGAGGGCCTGACATGAATGATCATTATGCATTTAAATTATAACACAATTTCTGCTGAAGTTCTGATGCTGCCACTGATGAAATTCTGCTAATAACTTGGATGATATAAAATGTGACAAACAGCTAAGTACTTAAGCTCCAAGATGACAGAAGTGACTTCTGCAGGGACTCTACATGGAGAAACATCTTTCAGATCTATTAATCATGGAATTCTTCTGTTGAGTGATTTCTACTTCAAAGACTTTCCAGATTCAGTTTTCTTCATGTGATGTCCTGATTTAACCACTTGAAGCTTAGGATAAATGCCGCATTCAAATAACCAATAACTACTTGATTAGTATAAAGTCAAGAGGAATTTCATTCCAACTTGATAGTCTTCCCAGTCAGTGATTTGTATTTTAAACAATAGCTTTCTTTGCTAGGAGAAAGCATACTGCAAAATAGGAGGGAGATCTATGAGGAACTGGAAAAAGAAGAAACTATCACTAAACTATTTATTCTTCCCCCACCGTAGAATCTATTTGCCTGAAGTAATTTCCTTCAATTCTTCTTCCACAAAGAAATTCAAATCCCTAGAGAAAAATACTCTTTATGAAACTGTTTTGAAGCCCTACTTAACCATGTTAGTTGAGAAAGTTCTTTGAATTTCCAATACTGCATGAAACCTTGATTTTGGTGTGTCTGGGAGGCCAGAATCTCAAGTTATGCAATGCTAAACAAATAATCCAATCAGCCAATTATGTCTCAAGAATGCAGTTTTCAGAAGAAAAGATCTTTGAGTTAGCCACACTATTCAAGATTTTCTACAGAGCAACCCTGGCAGCAATCTCCTCAGTAAGAAATATCTTTAAGACTGTTACATTTCTTTCCACAACCTGTACTAAAATTGAGGACCAGAAGGGCATTTTTGCATGGTGCTCTCTTGTACAAACCCCAGTCCCACTTCCAGGGCACACACTTCAGTTAAAACAAGAGAAAGTTGCACTCCACACACAGCACACCATAAAGTCTTCACTTCCCAGCCAGATTCCCCTAATTCACCTGCCATACATCTCCTGTGAATGAAATTTAGGGCTATGGGAAAATGACAAGGTAATCTCAAATGCTGAAAATGATGCATGTTGTGTCTCCTAACAAAAGTAAGTAGAAAGATGTGGTGTTGTCAGGGTATTCCTTCACAGAACAGACTGCTAATTATGCCTGCCATAAACGTCAGAATTTTGGCTACTCAAAGTATCTGTCAACATTTAAGAAGAGGAGCAGGCTCCATTTCTACATTCTGTAGGATTAGCATAGTTTTCAGATTCTTGTAGATCTCTCATATCCAGGAAAGAGAACAGTAAGAGACTTAGAAAGAACGGGGAATTAAGGATTGGAAGACTCGTTTACACTTCCTCATGGGGAAGTTAGACATCTCCATGACCTGACAGAGATATTGTTTATTAGGTGTTTCTGGAGTGTCATTGCTTACCATGTGAATGGTTAAGATCTACAAATAGAACTATCTGGAATCATCCCTGCCAGAAGCAAGTAATAATGTCCTGTGCCCAACTACTGAAAAGCCATCAACCTTGAATATTATGACTCTTTTAGTCAGGAACTATCTCAGGATTTTTTTTTTTTTTTTTCCTACAAGGACTTGCAAAAGCTCTAGTTTATAATACAACCGCGTTTGAGGAAAGGCTAGAAAGAAACAACTGCTATTACTCCTGTAAAATGAAGGGGATTTTGAGGAAGGGACTGCCCTGTTGCGCATCAGAAGAGGAGAGTTATACAAGCCACGCAGAGCAAAACCATAAACCAGCTTAAGAAGGTTTGTGGCACTGGTGAAGTGAAAGGAAGTGTAACAACGGCCTTCCAGATATGTATGAACAACCTTCTCATTTAGGTAAAAATCTGAAATAAGAAAATACATTTTTCAGCTCCTAATACTACACTTCAGCAAGCACTAATGCATAAACTAGTAACACAGAAAAGCATTTTGATCTGCTGTGAGTTTTCAGCTTTCTCCAAACACAGGAATATCAGAACTCCTGAACCTGCTCCACCTGATCTCAATAGAACAAGATAATACAACTATGACACTTTTTTCCTCAGGACAATCATACTAGTGAAACAGTTAAAAGCATTTCATGAGAACCCAAAACATATGTGCAGTGCCTTATTTCACATATTGCCTAGCAAGTCTGAGTAACAGAAGAGTCAGTTGCCTAGAATAAACTGGAACTAAAACAAAGTAGCTGAAGTAAGATGAAGTGATCTGTATCTACTTGGAACATATTAATAAGACAATTTTATTTTATTAAAGCAAATGTAAACCACAGTCAACAAAACCAAAACCTCTAAAACCACCTGTTCTCATTTGTCAGAACTAGAGCATCAGTCTCCAAAGTGACCAAATCATAGAATCATAGAATTAGCAAGGCTGGAAAAGATCTACAAGATCATCCAGTCCAACCATCCACCTACCACCAATGTAACCCCACTAAACCATGTCTCTCAACACAATGTCTAAATGTTTCTTGAACGCCTCCAGGGATGGTGACTCAACCACCTCCCTGGGCAGCCCATTCCAGCACCTGACCACTCTTTCAGAAAAGTAGTGTTTCCTAATGTCCAGCCTGAATCTCCCCTGGCGCAACTTGAGACCATTCCCTCTCATCCTGTCACTAGTTACAAGAGAGAAGAGGCTGACCCTGAGCTCACTACAGTCTTTCTTCAGGTAGTTATAGAGAGTGAGAAGGTCACCTCTGAGCCTCCTCAACTGCACAGAAATCTGTTTACAACAGTATCGGTGTAGTTTCCAGTAATCACAACATAAAAAGTTTATACTGAGGCTTAAAATAAACTTAAATTGCCATACTGACTTTTCCATCATTTGTACTAGCTTATCTGCGTTAGTACATATGCCATTAATCTGTGAATAAGAGAAAATGCTCCAAAAGGCTGTCATCCACACAACTGTTTTGGACCTGTTTTATCCAGAGCTGACAAGGTAGCTTTGTACAACCACAAAGGGGCAAGAGCAAGACCTGAACATCCAGTTAACCACAACTGCATCTGACCTGCCTTAGTTTTAATCTTCTTCTGCTCACATATACCAGCCAGAAGTGTAGCCAATTTTACACACAGCAACACGTCACAGATGTCAAGAAAGTAAGTGTGAATTCTTTGTGCTTGCTGTCAGAATACCAAAGACCTGCAAGACCATCGCTGACCAACTTCCCATCTAAGTTTCCAGCGATAACAAAACAGGAACATAAATTTAACAAAACACAGAAGAATAGTTGATGGAAGTAAGTGAGTGTTTGCAGGCAACATATTAAAGAATTAAACCTGAAAAAGCAATTAGTCAAATAAATTTGTTGGGACTCGTATGTTTCAAAGGTACAAATATGGTTTTCAAACTTTAAATAATAAAATAAATTAATAATAGCATTTGAGTCTATTTAAGATCAGATTTTATATGATCTGCAACAAATTTGTATCAAGCATTAGTTTTCTGATTAGGTTTGAAATACTTCTTATACATTTATTTCTGCAGTTATCTTTCTGCAATGAATAAAATATGGAACTAATTCTAAAAAAAGTAACTAGAAAGAGAACAAAATTTTCATTTAAAACATATTCTTCAAGAATTTGTTTTTTGGGGAGAGAGGAGGTGAGGAAATCCTACTATCAAATGTCAAATTTCACAGATAAATGTGACAAAAAACATTTAGGAAGACAACAAGAAAAATACAAGACTTCATCTCTCACTGATTTTGTAATTTTAATATAGTCACATCTTTATGCTTCATCTGTCACTAAACTTCCATTTGCAATTAAGATGTTTTGCATAAAAGCAGTGTATCCTGTAACTGAACACTTCATAGATCAGTACAATGTAGATCTGTCTGAGAAGATTCATGCAAATTGATGTAAATTGGAGTTTAAAGGCAAAACATGAGGTGAAATGAATGAAGAAGGGTTGCAAGGTATGATTAAGAGCAGAAACAAAGGTAGAAAAGAAAGCTGAAGGAAGAAAAAAGACAGGAAATGAGAATTACAAGCCAAGGAGCAGCTAAGCATGAACCACTTCAAGTACTAGACTGCATGAGTCTTCTGTAATGCTGCTTCACTATTCAGCGTTGTGCACTTTTCCTCAAAAAGCCAGCCAAGCAGAAGGAATCTCAATCTCAGTCTCAAGGAATCTCAATCTCTTCTGAAAACTGTGCTCCTTAAAGAAAATCTTTCAAATTCCACATCCTCTGCTGTGGTTTCTTCAATTCACAGTATTATGTCTACACCTATAACATTTAACAATATGGAATTACCTCAAGCTTTTGTTGTATGCCAAATAATCCACCCAAGCATTTAACTTGGCAGGTATGGAGGAAAATTATTTTAATACTGAACAGTTCTTTCACATAATTTGTGAAAACAAAAGCCAAAGAGTAAATTTTCTTTCAAATATCTGAGCTTAACCTTGTAAGTCCTGAATCACAGGTTGTCATACCTCTCAAGGCTACTTAAGCAGTTAAGCAAAGCTTTATGGTCCCTATGGAAGATAAAATAATGAAAAGCATATACATCTTGCTTAAATTTACATTAGAAATAAGTATTTCTAAATGTTCTCCTAGCTGTAAAACTTCTAAGGAGAAGTGATCTATATCACTGATTCTTCAGAGCAAGTCTTTCAGTTGTTTTTAAAAATGAAAATTATTGGTGGGGGGAGTGAGAAAACAGCTGTGTGTTGCCTAGCAGCTGACTGGGTTAAACTACAACAGTCCTTCTGGTGCCCAACGTGGGGCTTCAGGGGTTGAGATAATGACAGATCTGACCAAAGCATGTTACAATAAAACTGTTATAAACTTTACAGTAGTTTAATAAGAGCTAGTCACAACGATACTTTTCTTTATTATTATTTTCAGAGAACTTTCAGGTTTTTTTTCTTCAAACTATTTTATTTAGCACCGTATCTGCTATATACCTTGCCTGTTGTGCTATTTACCATCTCCGGAGGCTGGATTAGGGCTATCATTTTGCTGTACCGTATAATACACTAGCTTATGACGTGATAAAATTACAGATTGGGAAACCAATCTGGTATTAGTAAGGAAAGAAAGTCCTACTAAGACAAGGATGAAAGAAAATGAGGATGAAGCAGGGTCATCACAAGAACGTAAGGAGAAAGAGGGAGAACTCATAAAGGAGGCAATAATCGTCTGATCCCTAACTGCAAGTGAGCTGCAAGATATGCAAAAAAAACCTTCAGCCATTATCCAGGTGAGCACATTCTCACCCGAATGGGTGACAGTGCTGGGATAATGAGGCCAGCTGCCTGGACTTACTTAGGAGGCAGCAAAGCCAGGCAGCACAGAACCCTTTCTTTGGAAGGGGGACAAGCCTTCATCCTATGGAGGTGACTTTTGTCAGCCATGAAAGATATCCCTTCAAGAAAGATCTGGTATATTACCCAGGCAAGTGGACCACCATGGAGAAAAGCAGTACCCGAAGGTATTAGTTGTGCTGGAGGTGAGGTACAATATTAACCTGGCCAATGAGCAGTCACCCCAAGATCTAGATGACATCAAGTGCCCATGACTTATGTGGCAGAAATTTGTACAGAGTGCACCATCATCGCATGCCAACACACTGGCAGTACTGACCTGGAAAGATGACAAAAAAACAATAGTGGATGAAGTGGCCAGCTTACTTTGAAAATATAAAGAAAATTTATCATCCTCCTTTAGGGCCTGTGTTTCAGCTGTGAAGAAACTGTCCCAGGCGTTCCAGCAATTCGAAGACACTATGTCCTACTCCCCACCTGTATGGACCAGTATCTCCACTATTAGAAGTGTTCCTCCGCTTGAGGGAGGAAGTATAGTGCGTACCCACCACGTGCCACCCTGTGGTTTTACCTTGGAGAAGATATGAGGAAGAGGAATGGAAAATCCACCTTGACCCTAGAAGCACAGGTATGTGAGTCGCAAGGAGAACAATTGGAAAAGGAAAATGGCCACTCCAGTTTCCAGTAGGCAGTTTCCCAGTCAGAGAAGATGGTCTGATCTTATTTCTGAGTTTGATAATGAGCCTTTAAGTTTGGATCCACAAGAAGTGAATAGCAAAATAATCAGAACAAGAGGGGCCCTGCCTCCAGCCAGGTGGAGGAAAGGGACAACTGGGTTTATTTGACTGTGTGGATTTGATGGCCTGGCCTATCAGAACTGCAGGAGTATAAGGCTCAAGTTGACGCTGTGCACAGTGTACCTTAATGCCATCAAACTAAAAAGGAGCAGAACTCTCATCTGTATTTCTGGAGTGACAGGGGGATCCCAGAAGCTAACTACTGCAGGCCTAATTAGCCTAATTGGGAACGAGTGGCAAAAGCACCCGACTGTGACTGGCCCACAGGCTCTGTGCATCCTTGGTATAGATTACCTATAGAGTTTCAGAATAAGAAAAAGAATAATGGTGGGCTTAAAAGACTAATGGTGGGCTTTTGGCACAGCTGCCTTGGAGACAGAGGACATGAAGTAGCTGTCTACCTTGCCTGGTCTCTCAGAGGAGCCCTCTGTTGTGGGGTTCCTAAGAGTAGAAGAACAGCAGGTGCCAATCAGTACCACAACAGTTCACCAGCGGCAATACGACACTTATCAATACTCTTTGATTCCCATCCACAAGCTGATTTATCAACTAAAGCCAAGGAGTAATCAGTAAGACTTGCTCACCCCTTAAAAGCCTATACAGCCAGAATGAAAGTCTAATGGAGGAATGGAGGGTAACAGTTTGGACTATCGCAGCCCAAATGAAGTAACACCACTGCGGAGTGCTGTCATGCTAGAGCTTCAATACGAACTGGAATGAAAAGCAGCTAAGTGGTATGCCACAATTGATATCACCAATGCATTTTTCTCACTTCCTCTGGCAGCAGAGCGCAGGCCACACTACATACATACATGTAGTCATCACTGCTATTTTTTTTTTCCTTTTCTCTCTTGCTTTTCTGACTTAGAAAATAGCTTTTATTTCAACCCATTAGTTCTATTTTATTTTTTTCCCCCAGTTCTCTCCCCCATCCCACCTGGGGAGAGTAAGCAAATGGCTATGTGGTGCTTAGCTGCCTGGTGGGTTAAATCTCAAGAGGAAAAAAAAAAACTTACTCCAATTCCACAAAGAAAACAAATACAAGAAAGGAGCCTGAATTTAAAGGCCAAAGAGCGAAGCACATATGGCAGATGATGCTGAGAAAAGAATGGAACTTTTTTTATCACAACTACAGTCATAAACTTTAACCAAAATAGAAGTGGTTAGAACATCACAGTATACATGTCAATAGCAAACTACTGACAAAGTTGGGAAAGACATCTCTGAATAGAAAATCTCTAAACAAAAAATATTATCTGTTACATCATTTTACATAACAACACACATACAAACAGACATACTCACAGACAAACACGCACATACCAAAAAGTAGATTCCGGTATTCTGAATATGAACTTCTCTATTCAAATATGGTATATATCTTTTTTTTTTTTTTAATTTTGATACTATATAACGCCATGCTTCAATTCATAACACTGAAATAACAATGCTGTATATTGTAATGCCACCTGCTTTTCATAAAGGAACATTTCAGGAAGTAAAAGTGAAAAATGGAAAAAAAAAATCAAACAAAAACCATTAACTCTAGGATAGTAACGCTCAAAATCCTGAAGATTATTTGTGGCATGCTGACAAAGTAGAGAAAATTTTACTGTTAATACTTTCTAGATCAACAAAACTGAAAAAAATTCTGGGAGTCGTAAAACTGACATACCATGAAGCATCACACCACCACAGTCATACATGACGCACCAAGGCGTTATATAATAGCAAAATCAATTTGAAATTATGGAAAGTGATATTAAAAATATGTTCTGGAAATAGCGTGGGTGTGGTGGTGAAACTGGGTTTGTATGGATAAAAACAAAGCTCACATTATGATTTTGTCATCCACATACAAACCCACAAATTTCTAGCACAGGCTAAGAAGCTACGGAAAACATTTTTTTAGTATATTTATAATTCTGTTACAGATTGCTTCAAACTTCTCACTGCTTAACACTTATCAATTCCAATACAGTAACTCTCACAACATTAAAATAATTAAGCCATCCTCATAAAGCTGTCATGAGTATTTATTTGACCAATGCATTTGTCATCTCTTACCATAATATAAATGATAATGCAATAAGTTAGCAGTTTACCTAGTTTGTATTTTGCACAAACAAAATTTCACAGGGCTGCAATACTTGTTTTGATAGCATGTGGTTGCTTACTTGTGTATAACTCAAACACTCTCATTAGACATTTTACGTATTGCATTTACCAGACCATTCCCCTTACCCTTATTCAGTACTGAGCAACGCTTTCTACAGAAACAACAAATCAAATATGGAAAAAGGGAGCAATCCCTCTTAGTAACCTCTACATGTTATATACCCTCTAATTTCTTTGTTGCAAAGATCAGACATCAGCTCTGCTACGCCCATCAATAAGAAACATAAATCAAGAAACATAACTGAAATACTCTGCGGTAGAAAGACTGTTTTTAGCCGTCATCATAATTCCAAAATAAAAACTATAAAGGACCACTTGATGTAATGCTTAAAGCATTTGTCTACTGCTGCGATTTTTTCTTTAATCAAAGAGTTAAAAGGGCATATATAGTAAACACATAATTGCACTCACGTCTCTTTACTGGCTCTTACTCTCTTAAGGTGAAACATCTACCTTCTTTCCCCAAAGCCCACTGAAAGTTTCAAAACAATAGCATGTGGGATGGCCACCTTGGACAACAATCACATTAATAACCATTAAATGCATTTTAATTATAGCATGTTTCTGTTTAATAAAACTTTTTATAGCTATTATATGTGCACGGTGTAGTGACACCAACAGTTTCACTGTTTCAATAAACCTCCTGATTTTTTTGGCCCCAACTGACAAATTGGAGCCTATAAAACACAAGTCCTTACTGAAAGCTGCTCTCAGTAGCTAGGGGTTGATTTAAATAACACAGGTGCAGTCTCAAGGAAAGACAACCTCTCCAAAAATGAATTTAAAAAGTCATCTGAAAAATTCCCAACAGGACATTATATAGCTGAATTGAACGGCTGTTTTAAGGAAAAAAAGTATCTAGCTAATTCATTCTTGAATGACCTTTAAACTTCTAACATCTTAAGAATTTAGAGTTCAAATTAGTCTCAGGCAAAGGTTCCACCTTGTAGATGAGAGCTAGTTGCATTTTAAATAGCAGAAACATAATCACACGTTCAGAGACAAAAATCAAGTATCCCATTTCACATATATAGTTATACATTTATTTTCAGTCACAAAACTATGAAATGCATTTTCATCAATAATGGTTCAACAACATAGAACTAATAGCTGCTAATACTTTTTAAGCAGATATGTCCCCATTGTTCACACTGTTTCCCAATAGACATTCACAAAATTTGTTACACATTGCAAATAAAGGGGAAAAAAAGATACAAATGCACTTCAATAGCATTTTACCAGATACATTTCCAATAGTCATAGAAATACCTTAAACTGTAGAGAACCAAACAAATCAAGGTATGTCACAAACAATGGGAAATGGATTGGACACTGGTGGATTTTTTATTTAAACTAATGTTAGCTGAAAAGGTGAAATGCACAGATTAAATTTAAACTGAAAAAAGAATTACTCCACAAAAGGATAAAGTGCACTCAGAGTATGGAGCAGGGAAGAAAAGACTATTTGCCTGACTTGCTGATTTAATAAATGTGAACAGATTGAACAGATTGAATCTATGTCCACCATTTTTAACATATCCAACATCATTCACCTTTACTCACTGTTACTTTATCTCACAATGTTAATAAGTCACTTTAATAGATTCCCTCAGTATGCTGTGGGTATATTTATATATTATATATAATATTTTTAATTCCTGTATCTACAATTAGGATTCATAATAAAATACTTTAAAACTATTATAAAGATTTGTTATATAATTAAAAATCCTTTTGCCCCTAACAACGTATACTGTAATAAATTAAAAGTGCTTGTCATGAATTCAGAAATACAATCCCATGACCTGAGGCACTGGAACGACCATTGGCAAAATGACTGGGACTGAATAGCAACCTTTAAATTTCTGCATAAACAGGAAAAAGTTGAAGTTCAGAGACTACTGCAAACACAGTAAGATGCCCCCTCTCCTAGATCACTGCAGTCATTCCTTTTGGAGCAATAAGCAGAGGAAGGCTGAAAAGGGAGTAGTAGTATTACAGCCAAACTACACATCCAATCTGCTTCCTGCTATCTCTGACTATGCTCACCCAGGCAGCATGCAATTATCAAAATGCTGCATTTCAGGATCGTCTTCAGATATTTGACATTCTACACAGTTGAGCTCTTCACACTATCTTAGAGCAGGGATGAATTACTCACACATCAATGGGAAAAAAACAACACAACACACTGTAAGATACTGCACTAACATAATAAAAGCAAAAATGAACAGAAATTGAACAAAAGAAATTTCCAAACTTACAAAAAAAACCACAGAGAACAGAAGTCCTACATTCCCAATAGACGTACTAAAGCTTCACTATAAAAACGAGATGTAAAATTAGAATATTTACAAAATGTCACAGTCGTTTCCCACTGTTTTCAGAATCAGCTTCAATATGGAAAATGGAATTTAATCATTGACATAGCATTGACATTCACATTGACTTGTTGAAAAAAACAAGTTTACTTGACTTGGTTAAGGCTAAGTACAATTTTTCTGCAACTGAAATGAAACACGAGTTTTACGAGAAGATATAATTAGAAAAGTCAAGAATGACAGATGATACATTTATTTCAATGTATATTTGCTATATTCAGTTTTTTAAAGTGAAATGTAAATGATGAGCCAATAGTGTCCTACAAATCATGACAAACAAATATAGTGGAAAGGAAAAAAAAACTTAGTCATCATGCTAACTGAGATTCTCTGCTGACACTGCCACTGAGGAGTCCAGTTCATGTCAATTTTTTGACAGATTTCATGATCACAGTGCACAGTCTGTTCTGTAATAAATGGGATTGATTTGATATTTTCTCAGAGGAAAAGGAAAGACTCCTTTCCCCACACTACTGTACACGTGGCCAAAGCTGAATTTACAGAAGCAGCCAAACACACATTCTGTTTGCCTACTTCAGCTTTTATAAAGAGGAAATACATTCATGAAAATCAATGTAAGACTTTGGGTTGGAGGAGAAACAGGAAAGATTTTTCAGTTGTAGAAGGCTAGAAATGTACTCTATTAGTTAGAACTAATTCTATTAAGCTTTCAACTAATATTTAACACCGTCTCCAGCTCTTTTAAAGCAATACTACTTCAAGCCCAAGCCAAGAGTGCTTTTTCTGTTCCAAAAAAAAAAAAGAAAAATTCTTTTATACAAAAATCAAGACTTAGTAATACTGCAGTTGGTAGCAGCTTAGAAGAACCAGGTTCAAACTGAAGGTAATATGAAGACTTTGAATACAGTTGGTGTCAATAAAATTAGAATTTAACAAATGAGAAATTAAAAATACCTACTTAGCAGTCAACAGATAAAAGTCAAATTAGAAGTCAAATTAAAAAAATCAGACATGTCCAACTTTGCCACAAGAGTCCTTTTCTTTCAGTTTAAATCATCATCTAGATTTGTGTTGAGGAATCAAACTATTAGCAACACGCTGTTACAGTAAATGACATAGATGCAGTTAGGACCAGAGGAGGGCATGTGGCTGGTATGACCACAGTATGCAGCAAGAATGAGCAAAAAAGAATGAACTCCTGGCAATGGTTTCTTGTCTCTACAAGACAGATGTTCAACTCTTGTACAACAGAACAAGGAATTATCTGAGACAACAGGAAAATGGGGGGAAGTAGGAGGGAGTGGGGAGATGTAAAAAATGACACATATCCATCTTGGTGATGGTTTAGAGCAAAGCTCTTTGAACAAGAAATGAAATTTGCCATCCAAGCTGAATTATGAATTCTGTGAAGACTTAAAGTTTGGAAATTTGTTATGCTAAAAAATCCTAGAATAAGTTACTGCCCTCTGTTTTTGTATACTTTTTTCCCCCAATTTTTATGTATGGACACTAGAAAGGATTTGCTATTTGTCATTTCCATTTGATTTACTCTACACTTGATAAAGTGATAATCCTGGATCTGTGATTTCCTGTAGCCAAGAAAGTCACAAGTTAATGCCGCAACTAAGTAAATGTAGCACTGTGTGGCAGAAGTAATTTTTATATTAAAAATTATACCTGATTAAGTTGCTTGATCTTTATAATATGAAAAGTGACTATAACCATTATCTAAGATATAAATAGCCATTTCAAAATCTCTTAAATCATTAACACAACTGATCAGAAAATAGAACATTCTATGCTGGTCTACACTATGGAAAAATAAAGTAGCAAATACAACTAATCTAACTGGCTTGAAAACGTACCTGTCATCAGTATGATAAAAACTTCAAAGATCAGGCATCAAGTCACAGAATCATAGAACCACCTGAGTTGGAAAGGACTTTTAAAGGTCATCTAGTCCAAATCCCCTGCAATGAACAGGGCATCTACAGCTAGATCAGGTTGTCCTGAGCCCCTCCTGCCTGCCCTTGAATATTTGCAGAGGTAACACTTCAACTTTAATTACATGCCATTCAAACCTCAGATCTGCTCAAACCTATTAAGAACATTTTCCTCATTTCACGAACAACTGAAGACACAGAAATTTTTGTACCACCTGTATCAGATAGTGCCTTTGGAGATCAGAGTGACTGAAATCTTAGCCAAAAACACGAAAGAGGAAAACGAAAGACCTGCAACAGAAGTCTGTAGCTCATGGATGAAATTAATCTAAGAGTATGTTAAAAAAAACAAAAGCAAAATAATAAAAACAAAAAAACACACAGCATAATCCTTTGGCAAGTCTGGTAACAATCTGAACAAAGAATCTGACAGTGATCGGGCAATTCCAGTTGTCTTCATGCATATTTATCTATTTGTACTGCAAGTGTCTGTTTCATTCAGCTTGTACTTTCCTCTGCGATCTTCAGCAATCAAGTATTTGATTACTAAGACGCTACAGTAGTGCCAGCAGGCACAGAATGGTGTAATAAATACACTCCTCACAAAGCCATGCACTTACTGTAGAAAGCACAGCTCTTCAGCTAAGTGGAAATAAATATTCCCTCCCCCCCCCTTTTTTTTTTTTTAATTTAAATATCTCTGCTCAGTCATTCAGAGTCCCAGATGCTAACGAAAGTCATAGAAACTCCAAGATCTGCACTAAGCTTCTGTTCCATAGCTCACTTCAGGAGTGTGAACAGGATACTTCTTGCTGAACTAGGCCATAAGAAATTTCCTTAGTAAACCAACTGATAAAACAAATTTTATATATATTTTTTTCCATTTTAGCAATTTACTTGAAATCAATTCTGTTAATTCAAGTCATTGGTTCTTGTTTTATCAAGTGCTTTATGAAGGTTAATTACAACAGTCTCGAAGAGGACTGGCACTTAGGCTCACGCTGGCTGTGCTCTTGGGGGGGGAAGAACTGCGGTTCAATAGGATGGGGCTTTTAGATTTGAGAGCAGTATGTCCCTCAGGGACTTAAGTCACAGAACTAGAACCAGATGGCATGCTAGTCTTCTTAGGAAATAAGATTTTGCTTTTTTTTTTTTGAACAACAACATGGTTTCTTTAACAGGTGGAGGCACCAGACAACGATTCTTTTATGATTTGGGGTCTTGCTATATAGGTAATTGGGCATGTTATTCTCCATTATATCTGACCAAGCCCTGCAGTGAACTTCTGCAGCTCCCCAGTAGTGTTTAATAGCAGACTCAGAGCGATGGCCTGCCACTGCCATAACTTCCTCCAGGCCCCAGTCCCGCTTCACACAGTAGCTGGATGGTGGTAGTTCGGAGAGAATGATTGGTATATCGCTGAGAGAGCCTGGCTGCCACACTTATCCTGGGCATCATTGCACCCAAGTAGTTCACACCCATTGGTTCTCTTTTGTACCATACAGGCTGTTCTTGCATTTGCTCTGCTGTTAGCTTTAAAGGATGCAGGTAAAAGGCTGGAGGCTCTGGAGGCAACTTAGATAAATAAAGCTCCAAGGAAAAAACAGGACAGTTTGGGTCCCCTGGCATATCATACATTTTACCCATTTTATGAGGATCTTCTCCATTTTTTCCTTTGCCAGGATACCTAAACATAGCATAGCGACGCCCGTTCTTGTCCTTCTCAACAATGAAAGCATCTGGAGCCAGATCTCTCAAAATTTCCCTCCCTCGTTTGGTAAAATGCAACTGCAAATCAAACCACACCTTGTTCACGAGTGCCAGAGGACTGTGCAATCCCAGTACACCAGACAGTTTAATCTTACGCAAGTCGTCAGCAGCAATAGGAGGATGGTGGTGAGTCTCATCCTTTCCCTGGATGCGCAGCATCCTCAGCATACTCACAAACACCATATTTGCACTAGCAAACTCTTTGTCCTTCATTAAGCAAATCTGACGATTGTAAGGTGGCATTTTGAGATGCCGGTTTAAGCCAGCACGCATTGACTTGTAGCTTGCCACACTGTAGGTATTTCCATCATGATTCCTTATTTTGCAATAAAACTCTCTTAAAATATCATTGAGTTCACTTACTGGAACCAATTCAAAACTAGGATCCTTGCCATTTTTGGCCAGCCATTGTTTTAATAGGTTAGCTGCCCAGCCAGTCTGCTTGTGGGTGTTTTTGATGCTCTTAGCATCCTCTTCCTCTTCCTCCAAGCCAAAGAGGACATCCTCGGGGAAGTTAAAATTCATCTGCGCTGCTTCTACTGCTTCTTTATTTTCTGACGAAGTCTCTTCCTGTTTCAATTGCTTTTCGAAACAATTGATCAAAGTTGTACCATCAAATATGCCACAGGTATACGGCACACAGCGAACTACTTTTTGTTCTGAGAGCTGTGAAGTGCAGAGCAATACATAATATTTTGGACGTTACATAACAAAAAGCAGGTGGCATTAACTGGACTTTTCAAACGACATGGCATGTCAGATTCATATCCTGCTAGTCAATTAAAATGCATCTGGTCTTTTTTTATTAATCATGGCATTACACATACTTTAACTGATTCAACTGAAAGTAAACCTAGAGACATACACTAAAAGACTGAAAACCGGAAAGTGTCTTGTATAGTTTCCTTCCATTTCCTTCCTTTTTGCTCACCTTCCATTCCTAAATACCACTCACACACACCAACTTTTTTGCTAAAAACTTTTCCGGATTTCAGACTCTACCAAAGATGAAAAATTCCAAATTATATATCTTATACTGAGAATTACATCTTAAAACCATAAATCTCAATCATTCTGATACTGCTTTTCCTACATATCAACTACTGACAAATTTGTATAGCTATAATCCACAGGTATCTTTTAAAAATGACAACCATTCTTTATGAAATCCTTTAATAAAAAGGTAAAGTAAGGCATGGATTATAATCTGTAACACTGGTCATCTTTACTAGACTACTTATGCAGCAAGTGAAAAACAGAATCTTGTCCAGTATATTTTCTTCTTGCTTTGAAACCACAATTCAGATTTATCTACACCTTGAATAACTATTAAATGTGGAAATTTTGGCTAGAAGAAATTAATTTTATTCCCCTTAGTAAAATGACTTCCAGTTAACAGAAATGTACATGTGAAGTGCTTTGTGAAATATCTGTAAACAGAAAGAAACTTACTTACAAATAATTTTGAATACCTTAAATTTAACCTTAAAATTGCAAAGCAAGTCCAACAAATTTTAGAAGAATCCAGAAGTACTGCAAGTTCTCCCTGATCATGAAGTAGTTATTCCTGAAGAAAGCTTTTTTTCCTTTTTTTTTTCTTAAACATATATGGCAATAAAATGTAACTCTATTTCTTAGTAACTTCTGGATTAGTGTAAAAATGAGAGAGCTGCAATAATTTGCAAAATACTTTTAGCTTCAAGTTTAAGACCTTTAGACAAAAAACTGAGTAGGGTTTTCTTTCATATGTTGGCTCTGTCACATCAGACACGTTTTTAGTGTCCTCCAGAATTACTAACTCCTACGTATACAAAACACACTGGAAAACTTCTGAAAAGATTACCAGAAGCTCATGCTCCCAATAATACTCTGGATCAGAAAAAGAAGAAAAATACAATGGACACAAACTAGAAAGAATGGCAAAAAAAACAAAACAAAACAAACAAAAAAAACCCCAAAACCAAAACAAGAAAAAAGACAATCATAAAAGACACACAAACCAGAAAGAAAAACCCACAACAAAAGAAACCACCCACAGCCTGAAGTTGTTTCATTATGAGCAATGGGGGTAAAGAATTTATCCCCTGTGGATTGTAACTTTTGAAATTTATACAGAAATACAATCAACGACCTACCTGTGTTGTCCCCTCAGCTGTTCTCTTGTTGGCCGAAGAATCTGTTGGTGGCCTGCTTGTCGGGTTTTCTGAGGGGTCAAGAAATTGGTTCATTTGCAGTGTCTAATCAATACTAAACTAAATACTGCTAATCCACTCAACAAATTTAGAGGCAACATTTGAAGCTGTTTGATACTAAACGTTCCTTATTTGTCAGTCCTGATTTCTAACTGCAAGTATCCAAGCATGATTATTACCACTTCTCAGAGGAAGCAGGAAAAAAAAGCAAAATGGCACTTTTCAGTCTGGAAGTGGTATTCATTTCCTTCCCTGAGTGTCTGACAACATTTATGAGTAATTCCCTCAGTTATCCGAGGAGAAAACATAAGTTCAATCTCTCCTGCCCCTATATGTAAACAGACAAGATATTAAGCTGAAAAAAAAATAGTTATTCGACACATTCACAGGAAAATTGACTAAACATGTATGGTTAGAGTGGAAAATATGTAACTGAGGCAAGCTGTGCAGGGACAGCATTCTTACTTGCTCAACTGAACACATACCTAAACTAGCAACTTAAGTAGAAGTTCCTTGAATATTTGACATAAACATTTCAAGCAGAATTCTTCCTTCATACTCCCTTTCATTTTAACCAGAGCTTAGCAGCAACAGCACTGGCCCAAAGCAGGGTTTCAATTCTGGTGCAAAAACCACTAGGTATACACAAAGCCTACATGAACTGCAAAAAACAAGGGATATTTCTGGGCACACAGACCTTTCATAACCCTTTTTCTGATGAATTATATCATTATACTAGCTTTAGAGATAAACAATAATGCAAAGCATATAATTGTCACTTTGATGGAAAACATATTCGGACATATGTATCTTAGAAATGGGAAAATGAAATAAAATTATTTCTGATGTTGAGCTCTGCTTGAACTAATCCTAATATTACATTGTGCCAATTAGAAACTCTTGGCTATGATTTCAACTCACTCAAGACCACTTACAAAATCTTGATCTCAAAAAAAAATTTCACCATATGTAATAACAGAAGTGCAGAGAATCGTCATGGCATGGCAAAAGATGGAGAGAAAGCATTTTAAAATAGCTCAGCTAAATAGTATATTTGAACTTCTCTTGTTCTCAGAGACTTTAAATACATTAAATCTAATTCTTTGGAATTAGATTAATATTAATTTGTGGTTTTTTTTCCCATCTTGTCTAAGTGTTTTGAAAATTAAGTCAATGAATATACTTTCTTTTCTTAGGAAAGGCAATCACATTATTTCAGGAAGCTACATTAAAAAACCTAAACATGAAGCTGTTAATAGTAAGACAGAAGTTTCTGATTTCATGCTAGGAATAATATAAATCAAGTTCTAAATAAAACAAAGCTTACAGAGTCACACTGTTAACTCCTAATGAGACATGATTGTCAACAACGGCTAAAACATTTGTGACAGACTGTTTTGATCTTGGTAATTTCAACATTGAGGCCACCCAGAAGATATATTTCAGTAAAACACACTAACAAAACTTCCACAGGACTAGGGTTTTATGTTTCCTTTTGACAATGGTTTTATCTTCCTTTCCTAGTGTCACTATTCAAGCATAACTTACCAACTCTGGGTGCTGTAACGGCGGGTGGTTCAGTAGGAGCTGTACTACTAAATGCAGAGAGGGGAATCTTCATATGTATGGGACCTCGACTGCTGGTAGAATTATGAAGTCCTGAAGTACCCACTGTGGGCAAAGAAGTCCTTGTGGTTTGTGCAACAGGATGTGTAGTTGAAACTGCTTGTACAGCTAATGTTGTCCGTACAGACCCAGCACTGGCTGGAGAGCTTCTCGGAACACCAGGACTGGACACAGATGGGCTGTTATTTGGTTTAGTTGTGTTAGTAGATGCCAAAGATACTGCAGTTTTGGTAAGGCTACCAACTGTAGATGAGCTCTGTACAGATATAAATTCAACGCTGCCTGACTGCTGGTTAGTGACCAAAGTTCCTGCGTGGCCTTGAAGGAGCTGAGGCTGGGATGACACTGCAACAGGCACGTGCAAGATTACAGGCAAAGACTGCAATGAGACAGACATAGGCTGAGTGCTGCCACTGGGCACTTGGCTGGTGCCTACAGCTGTAGCTGTGTTAGCCGTGGAAATAACTGTCGTTGTCAAAGGGCTGGAGGTCACTGGAGTCTGAGGCTTAGGATGTCCAGCAGCAGATGTCTGAGGAGCAGGGAGACTGGAAGCTGGTGCTACACACAAACACAAAAACAGCATTTGAACCAAGTGGGTAGATCCACTCCAACGCAACAAATGAAAAAATCTGGCAAATTATTACATTTTTTGCAAAGAAAGGCTACGTGTGCTTTTCTTTTCTGTTGTACACTGTGATATTCAATGGCCTAGTGTAAGACAGTCCATACCACATTTCTATTTGAAAGAACTATATACAAATGACAAATATTACAAATAATTATGACAGAAAGGCTTGAGGAGCTCTGAGATTTAACTGATGAAAATACACGTAGTATAGCACTTCAAACACTTGTTACAGAAATAGTAGAACAACTGGTTCTTCAGAAAACACAAGAAAAGAAAAGCTAAATCACTTGACCAACATGCTTTGTATAGGTAGAACATTGAATCCAGAAGGTTCTACTGAAATCAAGGATTAATGGACCAAAGAAGGTATTTGCTTTTATGCAATAAAATTTTGGGATTAAATCAAAAGATCAGGAGTATAATACACTACATATAGCCATTATATTCCTATTATGTGCTGGTTCTGAAAAAAAAAATAATAATCAGTATTCATATTAACTAAACAGAATTTTAAAACTGAAGATGGTGTTGCTACATTAATATAATTAATTGTGGTTTTAATTCTAAATTCCTTACAAAATTCTAGTATAGGAATTTCACTTTTCAGTGCTTCCTTTAAGAAACGAGGCTTCCCTGAGTTCCCCACTCAACTTTTACAGTCATTAGTCAGAGGGTATGATAATCAGCATCCTACTACAAACAAGTACAAAAAAATGGCCTGTGAGCCATGTGTTTCGCTTCTCAGCAGTGGAGAAGCTTCATGTTTTTCTGCCTTATCCAGGCAAACAGTCTGCTGCAGCATTCAATTTGTCCACATGTTCTGGTTGGCCATGTCAATGTATTTTCTGCCTTGCCTAGTAAGCACATCACACAAACATAAATGCACCATAAATGCCATCCAGAAGAGAGCAACAAAGATGATAAAAGGGCTGGAAGGAATGAGTTCCGAGAAGAGCCTGAGGACACCTGGGTTATCTAGACTGGAGAAGAGAAGGCTAAAGGTGATCTCACTGCTCTCTAAGACTTGTTGAGGGGAAAAAGTGGAGAGGGAGTTGATGGTCTCTTCTTTATGGTAAGAAGACGACAGAACACATGGGAATGGTATAAAGCTGTACTGGGGAGGTTCAGGCTACATATAAGGAAAAATGTCTTTACTGTGAAGGTGGTCAAACACTAGAATAGTCTGCCTAGAGAGGTGGCTGATGTCCCTTGCCTGTCAGTGTTCATTTTGAACACCGAACATTTCGACAACATCCTAAATAATATGCTTTAATCTTTGGTTAGTCCTCAAGAGGTCAGGCAGTTGGCCTAGATGATTTTTGAAGGTCCTTTCTAACTGAATGATTCCATTCTATTCTAAACTGGGAATGTGGTAGGCAGCTAAAACTAATGACGTCAGGAATAAAGAATTTTTACAAAACAGTTTTGCTCTGTTCAGTTACCTAATTAATAGAAATCAATAAAACTTTCATGAAGTTAATTTATAAAGTCCACAGGGCAGTTTCTCACCTGCATTCACAGGGGCTTGAGGAGTTGCAGGTTTACCATCTCCTACATTCCTCTTTGATTCCAGCAGCTGCCTTACCGTGGTAATATTTCTATAGAAGTAAGATTCAGTTAGCACTTCTCAACAGGTATAGTGATGGTGGGGAAAAAATATTGCATAGCTATTAGTTTCATTGATTTTATAATCTGATTTATCTTCTGCCCCTACAAGCAAATTAACTCTGTATATTCTTCTACTAATGAACAAAAACAAATAAACAAAAAAAACCCTCAGAGAATTATTTATTTACAAATTTTCAAGTGTTTGCATTGAGTCTGCCTTTTGACAAGAGAATTTTCTCTTTGTTAGACTTCTATCTATTATTTTTAACTGTTAAAACAACACACCGTTTACCTAGGAATGGATTCAATACTGTCCCTTTGTGAATACTGCGAATAAAAATTGAGTTTTACAGTTGAAGAGCAATGAAGGAAGAGCACTTTAATTAAAAAACAAACAAGCAAATCAAATCAGGGATGATCATCCATGACACGAGGTACTGCAAGTGTCCTACTCTGAATTTTAACATGGTCGTAGCGATGTGCTTTGCTTACCGGTATGTCAGATTATTTGCATTTGCAGTGCTACTTGCTACTTTTCCTGAAGACAGAGATGGATTTGGCGTATTCTAAAAAAGAAACAAGAAATACAAAGAAAAACAAAACAACTACATCAGCTTGCAAACTTATGGTTTAACTGTACTCCATATTCATTCCTTTCTACATGATGTTTATGTTTTCAGGAGCCAAAATCATAAGGGAACTTGACACGTTTTACAAACATCCAGAAGCTATTTGGTCCTACCTGCCTCACTCCTACATATTCTCTCTTTATAAGCCTCTTGTCTTTAGGTTTTTATAGCAAAAGAATCAAAAATTCTTTTTGAACTATCATGAATTTTTAGCTTCCACTTCGTCATAGTGACTAACCCAAAACATTCTAGACAGAGAAAAGTTTCTGTTTGTATTCACTTCTCCCCTCCCTCCATCTCTAAAAGGATCCATCTCTCTTTATATTGAAGTAAATTACATTTTCCTACATATAATTTAAGGTGCTTTCACACTAACAACGTATAAAGGACCTTCTGTGCAAATGACAATTACCTAATAGATGCTGAGGACTCTATTCGTACATATGGCTCACTCCTAGACACATAAGGCAAACCTACTTTGTGAACACTACTGAAACAGGTCACATCTTTCTGCAAATGAAATACAGCAAATGTAGTTCTTACTTCCTGTCTTTTCTTCATGTCCTCCTTGGCAGCTCCAAAGCGCTTTGTCAATCTAGCGATTTTAGCCTAAATGGAAAGAAGAGAAAAACAAGTAAACAAAACCATAAACACAAGAACCATTAAAGAAATTACACAAACCAAAAGTTTATACAGCTAAGATCAATACAAAAATTATCGTTTTATCAGGGGAAAATTTTCTTTCTGTGAAACACAGTATTACTGTATGACTTTGGAACAGCAGAAAGACTGTTCCACAACAGTCTTTGTATCACAATCCTACCTTATGCAAGAATTTTCACTGCTATTCACAACTGCACAAAGATAATCTATTTTTTCACTTATTTTTCCTCCCCTCTTCCCTCTATGGAATTGAACTGTCTTCCCTAACAACAGCAACAGGAAACTTATTATTAAATGCTGAGGAACTTGTTAAATTTGACTCTTGTATGCAATTCAATACACACTCACCTGTAGTTCAGTAAGCACAGTTTTATGCCTCTTGTTACATTCTACTTTCTCTATTCGCATTTTCAAGTCTGCCAGAGTCTTGTCAAATACAGCACACTGCAAAGCAGCAAGCTTTTCTTCTAACACTCTCTGGATAACCTGCCAAATTGTTATTTAAATTGGGATGGGAAAAAAAAAGAAAAGAATATTAATCCTAAAATTTGGGAGACTGTCTATAAAAATATTCTCAACTAAAAAAGAATTTTGCCACAGAAGAATGACAATGGTTGTGTCCTGTCAATCAAATAAATTGATCATGGTCAACAATAAAAATGTGGTTACATTGCTAAGCAAGGTTTTTACACCTGTTCCTGCAAATATATACATTCCTTTCTAGCCATTAACTCAAGAAATTGATTCCACTGCATTATGATAAATATGTACAGCTTTATCACTGATATGAAGAATCTTAACAGAAGATATTTTCATAGCATTGGTGTTTACACAGGTTAATTTTTCCCTTTCTTTTCTACTCTTGAAAGGGACAATGACATTTGAAGAACAGAAACTAAAGATGTTTAATGAAACTTAACTTTTTGATACACACTTTCCCCCAAGCAGAAATGCCCTGTGTTGCTTTAGTTGCAGAAGATAAAAATGGCAAAAGAGGAGACTAGTTTCTGCAAAGTAAAGATTTAGAAGCAGATGGGGAAAAGATAAATGTAGTAAGTAGACTTTGCAAAGTAAAAATCTTCATTAGAAAAATGAATTAACAGGCAATAAAAGTGGTTGTCTGGATCCTACACTGAAGTTACAATATGCACCACCCAGGCAATTAATAGCTCTATAAAAATCTGCAAAACACTATGTTTGTTAACATTCATTATTTTGAGACTTTAAAGCCGGGTACAAAAAGCAGATCACACGTAACCATTTATCACACTAAAATGCCACCTTCACTCTTTTGTTCTCCATCTACAGTCAGATTGCATTTAAGAATTTAAATGCTTAACACATTTCAAATATAATTCTTGTGGCATGGTTTCCAAATGGCATCTGGTCTCCAAAAAGCAGGGCTACCTACGACTTGGTAAATTGAACTTCTGTTGTTATTTTAAAGATGTATAATTTTAAACCAAAAAATGAGAGAAAACGTGTACATGAGTAGTGAGTGTGTGGGAAAAGACAGGTAACTTCAAAGTGGCAAAAGAAAATAAAAATATGAAACATGGTTTTGCCATCTTTGTTCTTCATTTCCACTCTACCTTTTCTAACTTTTGGTCAACATCTCTTCTGGCTGTAATTTTCACTTGGAATTCTGCTTCATAATCTTCTTCTCCCACATATCGACGCCGTTTAGAATGTATGCTGTCCATGTCCTCAGATTTTGAACGCTTTCTCCTTGACACTTCACCTGAAACAATTAGACACAACTGTTGATGAAGAATCTTAAAAACAAACAAACAGAAACTAAACCAAAACAACTAAAAGAACCAACCTCAAACAGATACCTGCAGAATACCATGATTATTATGAAGTTTCATTTTTTACCTATTTAAGCATTTTTCACTCTAAAACAGTAAGAATGCCTTGGGAAAAACAATGTATTTGACAACATCAAAAGAGAACAACAGTCCCTTTGTCTCCATCTGTTGCTGCCATGAGTTCTGCTTTGTGATTCACCAAACCACTACCTCAAATGCAAGACCACACTAGTATAACCATTCCCTTCTTGCCCGCTTCCATTTCCTCCTCTTCCTACCAGCACCATCTTGCAACATAACATGGCTTCTGAGAATCAAAACAAAACCCTCTACTGAAAAAAAGTATCTTTTCTCAGTAACCTATTAGCCAATTAAAGTTTCTACTTCACTCTGCCTGTGTTAGCAGAGTTCTTTCCTACCTGTCATGAATTCTTAACCTGTACCTCCAGCCTCTGACTAAGAAAGCAATCAAGCCTTTTTCTTACTATTTGAGCAAGAAGGAAAGTAAAAACCTGATGAAAGAAGAGGCTGAAAACAGAATATTACAAAAGTTATTTTCATCACAGCAACGAAGCACAGAACAGCAAAAGAGACCACATTCATTCCTCCAGCTCCTGGCACCATATGCTCTAGTAATACGGATGCAGAACGATGTGCCTAGGTAAAGGGAAGTAAGGAAAGCTATAGACCATTCTGAGTGTGTTTGACCATCCAAACATAAAAGACCATACGCTTCACATTTGAGGATGAGTCAGAAAGACAGGATTAGTAGATAATGAAGATTCACTGGAGACTGAGAAAGCACAAATAATGACTTTCCATTTTTCTTTAATTATATTACGTCCACTATGTGAGAAATATTATTAACTTTACAGATTTATTTTCTAATTTTCTGATGGTCAAATTTCTGATGGTTTTCGATTTTGAGAGCTGCACTAAGAAAACACTAGTGTACTAAAAACACTGAAAGGCAATTTTAAAACTGCATGACAACCTATTTTATTTTTAAAAAATTGAGTGTGCATAACTCTTCACATTTTAGGTGAATGCAACAGGACTACAGGACTCCATGTAAACAATTGCAGAATGCTGAATATTTTTGAACAGTGTAAATGTCTAAAGTATGATTTTTTTGTTTTTATTTTTTCAGAATGATAGTAAACAGTGAAAAATAAGAAAGAACAGCTACAGCCCAAGCTTTCTTCCATCCATCAGAAAACCCTGTAGAAAGTAAATAAATTAAAAAGAAAAACTGTAAGGTTAGAAAGCTAGCTACAGACTACTGAAGACAACTTTACTGGGATCTTCTGTACAACGTTTGCCTACTCCCAGTCAGTCATTTGAGAAGAAATTGAACCATTCAGAAATAAAACAATTAGCTTGTAACATAAAAGAAGTACTTATTTATTTATCAGGACATGTTCAATAATTTGTTCTGAAGCAGAAGCTACATTTAATCTTACTGAAGCTTGATTATCTTTGAAGAACTTGAGGGTGCTTGCTGCTGGTGGAAAGGACAGCAATGGGAAGTTGCGACTCTTGGAAACAGTAACAGCTTCAAGTGAGTTGTGTCAGTTGTTCTTGATTGAAGGCTGCTTTGCTCTTATGTTTCAGTTAACACCTTGTGGACACTCAAACATCCTTCCAGCACACACTGACAAGAAGCCTATATAACAGCTGGGCCTAAAGCACAGCTCCCAGGGCATGGCTAACAACAGCTGCAGAACTCTGCAAAGCAGGGTGCACAGAAGGTGGTCACGATCACCATGCTCAGCAATGGTGGTGACCTACTACATGACATCACCTCCACTAGCCACTGGAACTGTTCTTCTCGTCATGTCCAAGCCTCCACGCGAACAGAGCTCTCCTGGGTGAGGATATGGCTTTCTATGTCTCAAGCCTCCTGGTCTGACTGGGGCCTCCCCTTCTGTATGAAGCACTGGCAGAGAGAGAGGAACTTCTTGCCTACTACAGAAGGAGGTCAGGACATGGAATAACATCAGAGATAATTAGAAAGAGACTGACTGGATGAACTGTAAAATCCTGCAGCTTCAAGAACCAGAACCTCCAGCTACACCAGAAGACATAGCCAGAGCTTGTCCTGTTGCAAAATGGAAATTCCAGCAATGACAAAGATAGGAAGCACCAGGACAGTGGCTCTCAATCTGTCTGCAGGTGCACGGGATAACAAAAGATTTGGTCCAGCACTGTCATTCCAGATGGCTGCATGCTCTGCCCAGGGAAATGTCTGAACTATCTGAATTTGAGCCATCCAGCAGCACAATGCAGAAACAACGAAGAGTAACAGTGGATGACTCCCTACTTGCAGGGAACAGAGATTCCCATCTGCTAGGGACAGGTGACCTCATAAAAATGTAAAAGCAGGAAGTGTGCAGTGATGGAGTTAAGAAAGCCAAAGGCCACCTTCAGCTCAATCTGATGAGGGACATGAAGGGCAAGAAGGGCTTTCTACCTGCATATTAGTAGCATAAGGTTAACTAGGGAAAATATGCCCCCTACTGCTGACAGAGCAGCAAGCGATAAAGTAGAAAAAGTCTCTGATGCCTATTTTGTCTCAGATCTCAATCAGAAAACTTTCCTTCAGCTATCCTTGACACTTTAATGATTCTGTGTTTCTAATATGTATAATCAGTGAAGAATAATACTGTTACCATTACATACCTCTCTCTGTGTGTTTTTCTTCTTCTTTGTGGGCCACTTCTCTTTCTTTGTCCGCTTCCTCGCTTTTTCCCATCTCCTCCACCTCTTCTACAAACACAAGGAAAATAAACGTGTTACATACGTTGATCTACAGAAAGTTACACACACAGTCCTCTTGACTTGTGAGCTTAGGATGCTTACAAAACAGGGAAGAGAAAGAAACGTGACAGAGGGAGAAGTATGTACCGATGAAAAAAACAGAAGATACCTTCAGAGCAAAAAAGTCTGAACTACTGCACAACATAGATCCACCTCTGAATTGCTTAGCTTTAAAACCAACACAATGCCTCAAAGTTACATCTGAAAGCTACATTTAGGAAGAAAATATTCAGTAGGAAATCACTAATATGTTTATTTATGTTTGGCAAATTCAACCACAGTATTTATGGTAGATAAAGTCAAGATCCTTTTCTCTTAATAAGTATTAATTTTATGTTTCTAAAAGAAAGCATCCTAATTTAAATCTAATCCTTTACCCTACTCATGACAAGGGGGTTGGAACTAGAGGATCTTTAAGGTCCCTTCCAACCCAAGCCACTCACTTAAAACCTACATTTCAGAAAGTTCTTTAAACAATGAACATACAAAAAAAAAAACCCAACCACATCTCAAATCCTCACAGCTTACAAGGAAGTACTTCCTGAAAGCTGCACAATGTGAGAAATTTCCATCACCTTTTATTACATGTTCCATGACTTTTTCCAGTGTTTCATACAGGATATATTGCTGCCTCCTATGCTTGCTAGATACAACATCATTAAGTTGCACTGACTATTAACATTACATTAAAATAGATCCAGAATATAACAAAACTAGTCAACTCTGTTATACAAGACTCGATTGCTACACTTCTTCAATTTCTCTTTTCATTTAGTTATTACAGCAGAGTTCATATAGGCTTTTTCAGAGGAAGTTGCGGCTGCAAAGATAATACTGATAGTCTCTTAACACTAAATTCTACTTGTACTGTGAGCATCATTTGGATAATTTAAAATAAAGTTACATAATAAATCAGCAACAGGAATTAGAAAACCACAAACTGAAATTATGAGGGTTTTTTTTCCCCACATTATTAATCTATGTAAGAAATAATGATTCAAACCACACAATTTTCTCAAAACCAATCTGACTCACTTTTAAGGTAACGAAGTGTTATAGTGTCTATATCACTTACTTTTTTAAAGATCTATAGATAAATTTCATGCACTTAATTGTTACCTGTGAGACAAGACTCATTCACTAAAGAATCTAAAGGAGACTCTCAAAGTTCAAGAGTACTTTTTCAATAAGTTATAGATTTTAAATGTTCAACCAAAAATACAGATATCTCATTGAAAGACACACATATCCAGGATGCTTTTAACAGCATTCTAGTTTCAAAGATGAAGGTTTGGTTTTGGTATGTGTGTTTTGATTACTTGTTTTTGTTTCGCTGCTGTCTTTGTTTTACAAAGCTATTTCAAGGCTGAGGAAGCTCAGTGCTTACAAATTTCCATCACTCTCTCTATGCACAGAAGTTAACTTGTTTATTTAAAAGTGGTTTAAACACAACCCCAGCTAAACTCTTACAGTTAGGAATTGCCATACAGACAATTTTAAAATTGGATAATAGTTTATTTTTCACTGATAAGCTGTGAATTCATCATTCTGATGCTAGACAAGTAATGAATGCAATCCTTATTAAAAAAAAGAATTTGATAATATCATATTATCACTGCATTTACCATAGTCTTCTTAATAACTGACTTTATTTGCTGTGGAACTGAACACTACAGCTTTGTTTATGTTGGTTTATTTCTGACTACCTGTCTTCCTGTCACTGAACAGCTGAAAATACCTTTTAATAACTCCTACAACTGCAAGCATTCAGATTTCCTTAATAGCTGACTGAATGCATTTTTGGATGCCAGTTCAGCCAGTATGTGTATAAATGGAAATAAAAATAAAGATCAAGTTTAAGCTTAGGCAAATACTTAGTATTTGCAAATACTCTGCACTGCACAGTAATACTCTAACTAAGCCATAATCCTGTAACCACAATGTCCTCCATACAGACTGGCTGTAACTGATGTGCTCAGACAATAACCACAACAAAGCACAAAAATCTACCTCTTGTAAGGAGTGGTAATCCTTGATGAAATCCTACCTAGAAGTTTTTACATACAGGAAACACTTTTAAATGACATTCTAATAACTAAATGCTACATACTCCTGCTAGTATGATACATTTGCAGAACAACACTTTTCATACTAATGTATTTGTCTTACAAAACAGTAATTTGCATACTGTCTAGGACATGATCAATACCCATTACTTACACATTTCTATAAATGGCCAGTCTCTCCCCAGAGTACTTTCTACACATGTAATTACTTATGAATTATCAGAATACATACACTTTTGAGAATGATGCCAAAAGACAGTTACCTGGACACAACATTAAATATATATTTTTACCAACATGAATTTCTGAAGCATGAATTTCACAAATTTAAATCTCATCTACCACATCTTACAGATTTTTAATTAATTTATAAACTCCAGAATGAAGCCAGAAATGGGCTGCTGAGGACAAAACAAGTTAAAGCAGGTCTGCATGGAAGTTCACCAAGAGTCCAGTATAGACTAGTCTGTATGACTGTGGAGTAGCCTTGCTGAAAGGCTGTACCCGCAGGGGTGTTAGTAACACAGACAGAAGTGTTGTCTTCCCACTCTACTCAGTGTTTGTCAGGCTGTACATGGAGTACCACATCCAGTTCTGGCCCCAAAGATTAAAAAAAAGATGCAGAGAGATTGGAAAGGGTCCAAAGGAAGGCCACAAAGATGATCAAAGCGCTGCAAAACCTGCCTTGTCAGGAAAGGTTTGGTGCATTACTTCTTTTCACTCTAGGGAAGAGAATGCTCTGAGAGGACGTCAACACAGTATCCTAGTAACCTAAAAGGAACAGCAACTCTTTCTTCACAAGCAGCCACATAGAGAAGACACAGGGAGATGGGTACAAGTTGTTCTGTGAGAAGTTCTGTCTTGGTTTAAGAATTATTCTTTTTTTAAATGAGATTAATCACTGGCACACATCACCAAGGATATGGTGGAAACCCCATCACTGAAGGTTTCTGAGATGCAACTGGACTGGATTATCTCATCTAGGCTTTCTTTTCCCACAAAACGTTGAGCCTGATGATCTTTCAAGGTCCTTTCTAACCGGGGCTGTACTATTATTATATGAAGAGTTTGGCTAATGTATGCCATGTAGTCTTGAATCTAGCAAATAAAATGTGAAAGTTTTTTTCCTACAGTGCAAAGGAGAAGTCTGACAGTCGTATGAACTTCATAACAACACCTGTAAATTTGTGAAAACATGCAACTCTAAAGGCAGCAAGATACAAGCCTGATTTAAAAAGGAATTTTAAGCAGGAAGCATATTAGGCACATGTCTGCTGACTATTTTTCTGTTTTGTATCACACAGAGTACTATGCCAGCACGACAGTTCCCCAGCAATCACCACCTCAGATCCTCTATATCCACTGTAGATATTACAATTTTTTGTGTGAGCCCTTCTGTAACTGCAAAAGACCTCTAGCTCATATTGCTACTGCACTGATACACTGATGGTATCTTAAATGCATTCAGTGTGCTTTCTAGGTATTTACTTCTCAAAATACTGTGCTACATGAACGTTATTTCATTCTTGATTACACAGACTAAAAAGATTTATATTCATCATTATGTTTTCTATTCCGTATTTTCCTAAGACACAAAACTAAGCGTGGCATCACCCTCTGCACTTAAATTTCTATGCACAGAAATCTTCCAGAGTAATACAATATGCTTGTCAGATCCCAATCTTGATTCAGCAATAATATCAAGCTAATTATAAAGTAATTTACACTTTAATTTACAGGGTATATCATGAATACTGCCCAGTACTCAGGAAATCAGCATAGCTCTTCCTAAGGCAGAGGTACATGCACACTGAATGAGTGATTATGTGCCTAAGTACATTTTGAAGTTAGAAATTTCAGTATCCACAAAATCCACAACACCAGGCCACATTCCTCAAGCTGAAGTCCAAGCAAAGGCACCATCAAGAGGTTCTTTCAATTCCTTTTATACAGTCAGTGTTTTCAGAATCTAGAAGGTCTTAGAAAAGACCTTCAAGATCGTCAAATACAACTGTTTTTATACATTTTAAAAAGTTACAGGTATTGAGAGTTCCTATGTATTTTCAAAGGAACCATCATGACCTAGACAAGCTGGAGAAATGGGCTGACAAACGCATTATGACATTCAACGAGTACTAAGTTATGCATGTGGGAAGGGAGAGCCCTTGCAATGGCACGTAAGGGCTGAGGCCCACATGGCTAGGCAAAAGCTCTGCTTTGAGGATTTGCATAGGCAGCAAGCCAAGCATGAGACAGCAGCACGCCCTGGTACAAAAGGAAGCCAAGAGCATCCTGAGCTGTATGCGCAGAAACACTGTGTTGTGGTTTACCCAGCAGGCAGCCAAGTACCACACAGTCATTCACTCACTTCCCCCCTCATAGTGAGATGAGGGAGAGAAGAGAATCAGGGAAAAAAAAACACAAAGTAGTTGAGATAAAAAACTATTTACTAAGACAGAAAAGGAAAACATATATTATTGCTATTATTATATATAGTATATAATATATATATTATAAAGATAATATTATTGCTATTATTATTTTCATTTACAAAACAAGGGACACACAAATTGCTTACCTTTCACCAACTAATGCCCAGCCACTCCTCAAGCAGTGGCAGCTACTCCAGTCAACTCCCCACAGTTTTTGAAGTTTCTTCTCATGATGTTATATGGCATGGAAAACCCCTTTGGCCAGTTTAGGTCAGCTGTCCCGGTTCTGTCCCCTCCCAGCTCCCTGCGACCCCTCAACTCTGCTTTGCTGGCAGGGCAGTATGAGAAGTTCAAAGATTCTTGGCTCTGCGTAGCCACTGCTCAGCAATAACTAGAATATCCATGTGTTATCAACATTGCTTCTCTCCCTAAACATAGCATTTTCAATACCTATGAGATGGCTTCTGAGTAGATGGAGTCAGTCTCTGTGTAAAGGTTCATGGCACAGGAAGTGAGAACATGTGCAAGCATAAAGATACTTCAAGTGATAGAAGGAAAAAATTTCCCAACGTGTAGACAATTAGAGGAAGTGAACCTCTCTCAGTAACCTAACTGGATAAAGTCCTGAGCAGCCTCATCCAATCTCACAGTTGACCCTATTTTGAGAAAGAGTTTTAACTAGAAAATTATTGAGGTATTTTCCAACCAAAACTATTCTATTATTTCGTCCTTCTCCTCCACAAAATAAATCTATTAAGTGATTCCAGCACAAAACACAATATTGTTTTATTTACTTATTAACACACTTTTAATAGGAAAAAAATCCGTAAAGGATTTAAAATTATAACTGATGAATCCAGCATCCCTGAACCAGCCCCTCCAAAGTCTGTCAGACAGAAGTACATCTCATTTCTGGTTTGCAAAATCCCATGGATCAAAGATGCAGCAGTTGTACCTTCATCTGCCAAATTTAAGAAACCTCTCTGCACTATATATTCAGTTGCAGATACTACAGATTTCCTATATGTTCTATTGGATGAACAAAACTCGTGCTCTCTTAAGGTTTCCAGTATTATATTTCCCAAATAGTGAATTAACATTGCACCAGCTGTCTGAAAGCTTTCTGTTATCCCTTTTAGGATTAGACACCAGAATTGGAAATACTGAAAAATAAAGAAGTGGTTTCCTCACTGCCACCTAAGCAGAATTTATTTTCCTGTTTGTACACTCAATAATTTTGAGAGCTACCTGTATTATAATACAAGAACAAAAGATAATTTTTACTTGTTTATCTGCCACTTGTATGCTCTGAAATTCTCTTTAAGCACTACTTTCTGGAAGACAAGCTGTATTCTTCCAAATGTTAACTGCATTCTTTATTCTTAACAAGCTGTACTTGGGCCTCCTGCTTGACTTAAGGCTATTAGCAACAACGAAAAAAATCAGTAAGCTCTCCTTCAAACTAGCCCTGGAGGGCATGAAAAAGCACTGCTATAGAAAAGCCTCAAGTCAAGGTGTCCAGAGTGTAGTCAATGATAACAATTTTAAGAAAGACTTTAGGTTTTTGTTAGTGGATGTCCTCATCCAGTCAAACTCGAGAGTATAGAGATAAAAGAACGCAGCAACAGCTGCACTAGGTATAACAGTTTATCTAGTCCAGAATGCTACCTCCAGCACTCTCCTGACAACAGCAGATATTCAAGTAGGGAAGAATCTAAGGCGGAGAAAATTCCCAGAAAGGTTCTTTAGATTTCTGAAAAATTACTGCGGAAGACCTCCAGATCTTTAGGCTTTTTTTTTGTTTGAGAGACCTCAAAAAAAAAAAAGTAAACTTTTAGCAGTCACAATGCTGCTAGCATTAAGCTCCGTAGCGGAGAAGTGTCTCATCCTCCATGCTTTGATCCCACCTCTGACTTTTTTCCTTTCTTCTGTTTTATACGTGAAATTCTTTTGGAGGAAAAGGCAGCAAATACTTTTCATACTACCCACGATTTCACATGTCTTTGTCACTACCTTCCTCAACCTCTTCTTTCAAGCTGAAAAATCCTACTCTATTATCCTTGTCTAGAAGTTGTCTCTCTGATCTGCCATTAGTCAGAAAGCAAAGAACCTGTAGAAAGAGTTGAACAGGTAAGAAGCTATGGGTGCTAACTTCCCATAAACAAAGACAGCTTGATCTTGATAAATCTCTTGAAATCCTACTCAGTCAAGCATGAAGGAATACATTTGGCTTAGTGTGGTCACTGTTTCATAAAAAGCTAACAACAACGCAGCTTGAAGCAATAGCTTTCTTTAACTACAAGTAGAGGGCAATGACAGTACACCTGTAAATTATTAATCAGTTTTATTTTTCAGAAGTGAGACAGTAAGACAGAGTGCCCCATGTTCCAAAAATACTTATAGATACAAAGCTGTGTGATTACAACAAGAGTACAGAGAATATCAGTTTAACAACAAGAATTTATCTGCTGGTTTTGCGAAGTGCATGAAAAGACTAAAGTACCAGTTTCATGTACTTAATGCTTTTGAATGTCAACCAATTGCCATAGTCACCAGATAAAAGCTGGTTAAAACCACTGTGAGTTAAATAAAGTTAAATGCATGAAAATCATCTACATGATTTGTGGGTTTTTTTCTGAAACCTTTCTAACAGTATCATCACTTGGTAAAAAAAACCTGAAACAAATGGGGGTTATGTGATGTCTGTATTATCAGCATGTTTTCATTCTGTAGGAATTGAATGTTGTTTCTGCATTAGATATCGAAAAAGGGGAACTGATGTAAAGAAGTAGAGTACAATGTATTTTGTAGCTTGCCCTTAGAAACAGCTAGTTTGAAAAAGTAGAAATATCATATTTTTCAGTAACATATTTTAGGAATATAGTTGCTGAATTATGTGATAAATTCTCACTCGTAAAACTGTAATAGTTATGAATAGTATGGGAATAGTATTATGGACTAGAAAGCATGTTGTAAGGCTATTCTGTTTGGATAAGAGACCCTCAGCAAAAGAAAAGCAGACTTGTCAAACATCAAAGAACCCAGGGCCTCCACACAAGGCCAGATTGTCTCACTGTGCGGTTAGGCTGGGATGCGACAGGCTGGCATCAAGGTACTCCCCCCTATCCTCCTTCCAAACTTATCTCTATTCAAGGACAAACAGATGTCCAGAAATAATGGCCGAGAGTTGAGTGAGCAAATGTTAGAAGTTACATAATTAGCAATAAACATGCTTAGCTAGCAATAATCTATGTTTAGCCAGTATCCGTATGTTTAGTCGCGCGTCAGGAAGATTTGAGAACCTGAAGTACTCAGCCAATGAGGAACAATTTATGTTCATGTTCAAGAAAGTTGAAATCCTTTCTTCTCCGTAGGAACAATAAATCGTACATTTCTTTTCCAACAAATCCTGTACCACATCTGGCAATCACTTCCTTTTATATACTTCCACCCCTTCCACCAGTTTATAAAGAGTGATGGGGGGACTGTGAGGGTACAAAATATATCTAGGGCAATAATTTTTGGTGCTATTTTCAGTCCTTCTAGGCCACAAATTCTATCCCTCAAATCGCAAGACTACACAAAAGTAGTGGGTAAGACTGTCTTCTATTAGGCCTCTGAACATGATTACATGAACAGGCAAAGAAAGAACTGGTCAACTGGTTCTACTTTTTCCTGCAATTACTTGAGAGTGCAAATGACAGAAAAAACAAGAATGATTTAATGATATAAAAATGCTGTTCTATCTGTAGATACGACAATATATTTGAAGTCTGGATGCAGAGTTTGAAAGTTTTCTACATTCAGAATATGCCTGACTTAAAATCACCACAGGAATATACACTGCCAGAATAGAATCCTTAGACAAAAATAGTCATGCAAAAAATGAGAGAGAGAAAGGCGTGATCTGGAGTACTGTTTGATTTACTGAATGCTTGTGTGTGACAATAATCCAACTTAACGCTTCTTTTTCTTTCTTTTCAGGAATGGCAACGGGGAAGAAAAATACCATAAACATGGCAAAAATTAATACTGATTTTTGGTTAGGGTAATATATCACTAACAGTGTTGGCTAGACCTTCTCTCTTGATTGCTTTTAAGAGTTTGTCTATGATAAAGTGTAATTTTAATGCTTTTTAAGTTCTTTGTTTGCTGCTCACAACACTAATGCAAGAACAAATGCTCACACCAGCAATGCTAAAGAGTGAAAGTTAAAAAGCTCATTACTCCACTAAATACAGTTTATCACTTTCAATTTCAAAGATACTGATATGAATTTCACACGCTCCTAAAATTCATTACTTCAAGGCTGTTCTTAAGAGGAAATGCCTGCATAATCCCCCCCTATACACCCAAAAGACTGAAATTCTTAGATGCTGACTTAGAAACACGTCAAATGTAAGTCATTTTAATAAATGAACAAAATCCCAGACTCGAATCAAAGCTACCGATCCAAAAAAACTCTTACCTGGAAGACCTGACTTATTTGATAGTATCACTTCAGCATGCTCCCTCTCATCACAAGGATCCTCTTCATCAGACAGTACTAAGAAAGCCTCTTTTGGCAGACTTTCATTGCTGTCCTGCTTCAATGGTGAACCCAAACAGTTGTCCATCTTCTCTTCTAAATCTGGGGCGGTGTCATCCACCGGAAGCAGAGAACTTTTAGAAAAACAGCTTATCTCATCTTCTGCAGGGGCTAGTTTTTCCAAAATTGGAATAATTTCATCTGCTTCCATAGAGTCAGTATTCTCCAGTATACTTTCACTTGACTCATCTATTCCCTTCTCAACTACAGTTTCTGAAAGACCTGCAGCGTCATCTCTTTGATTTTTTGGTTCCTGATCAGTTTCCATACTGCTAGAGATAGCCTCTTCTCCAATAGAATCGTCAACAATTACATCTCCAGCCTTCTTTTTCTCTTCAACAGGTGAATTAGAAATAACAGTTAAGTCATTTGTTTCTCCTTTCTCCTCAGGAGAGGAGCTATTATCACAGTTTGATTTATTTTCACCTTCTGATGGAGTGTCACTCTCTCTTTGGTCCAAATGATCTTTTATGTTATTTTCTTCATGGAAGTTAACTTTATTGCTACCAACCACTCTGTTTTCAGCCTCACAAACTATTGCAACATCAGTATCTTGTTCATGAGTAACATTCTCTGGAGAGAGAGGTTTAGGTTCTAGGTCACTGACTACACTTCCTGCCCTACTTTCAGGACTTTTGATTTCACTAATTTCATTAGAATCCACTAGGCCATTAACTTCCTTCTTGTCCTCCGTACAGTCTGTATTGCTTAAAGGAGAATTTAAATCAGAATCTCCGTTCTCGTGCTTTCCATTTAACAGTTTAACTTCAGCTGTCTTCAGCAGGTCTTCCTTAGCCTTGTAGACAGCCTCAAGCTGTTGTCGATCACTTGCTCTCATGGTTTTTCGTGCTTTGAAGACTTTTTTCTGAGGTTCATCTGTGCTGTCCATCTTGACCCTTTAAAAAAAAAAAGTTCCGTAAGACTTGTGAAGGCCATTATTATTTTATTATTATTACAGACATTTTAAAAGAAGACTACAGCTGAAATTTGCTTTTTGCACATTTTAAGGCAAATTGGTATAACTACCTACAAAATCCAAAACAACAGACAAAATGCTTAAATTTTGTTTCTTCTCATGAAAAGCAAGTGGAGATTACTATGTATGCTAGACAAATAGAAGCATGTAAAGATCACCAAGATCACACAACTACTTTAATGACATCATGTAGTAACACATACTAATCAGCTCAGTATTATTACAGCAGAGATACAATTAAGTTTCTTGCTGGAAAGGGCATTGGGCTAATGTAAAAGGAAGTGCACACTTATCCCAAAAAGAAACTGTCTTGCCCTATCAGTTGATAATTATTTTACCTTTCTAAATCTATGTAATGTCAGGAGTTTCAGAAAAAAAAATTAAATTAAAAACAAAACCAGTCACAACTGGAATAAATGACAAAAATATTTATATTAAATAACTAAGAAATTTTCAATATTTTGAAAGAATTTATAGTGAAATAGAGTAGTTCTTTTACAAGAGACCTCTGAAGATCACCTAGTCCACCATTTCACCTCTGAGAACCAAATGCTTATGTGTTTGGGTCAGATTAAGCTGCATCAGCTGAGATAGGTAGCAACACCTACTCCAGTTCAGACTAATATATTACATTATATAATGCTTTAGCATTAATTAATTAATCTGGTTGGCCATGAGCCAGCAGTGTGCTCTTGCGCCCAAGAAGGCCAATGGTATCCTGGGGGTACATTAACAAGAGCACGGCCAGAAGGTCAAAGAAAGTGATCCTCCCCCTCTACTCTGCCCTGGTGAGGCCGCATCTAGAATACTGTGTCCAGTTCTGGGCTTGCCAGTTCTAAAAAGACAGGAATCTCCTAGAAAGAATCCAGCGGAAGGCCACAAAGATGATAAAGGGCCTGGAGCATCTCCTTTATGAGAAAAGGCTGAGTAACCTGGGTCTGTTCAGCCTGGGGAAAAGAAGATTGAGGGGGGATCTGATTAATGTTTATAAATATCTAAAGAGAGGTAGGAGGCAAATAGATGAAGTCAGGCTCTTCTCAGTGGTGTGTAGTGATAGAACAAGGAGCAATGGCCTAAAAGTAACCTGTTCCAGAGCTGCACTAATACCTCTTGGGGAATTTTTTTCCAGACTGAACCTCCCTTGCTGTATGTAACTCTTGATCACTGCACCTTGGTACCATTCTATATCTCTACAGGAAGAGTTTGGATCTGCTCTTTTTATAAGCAGACTTGTCTACAACTATTAAATAGCTGTACAATTACCCTTCAGCCTTCTCTTCAGTACATTAGAGTTGTCAAGCTCTGTCAGTGTGTCTTCACGGGTGCCTTAGCCTTCTATTTCTATCTTTTTGGAAGTCCTCCATCTGATTCTTCCTAGTTCACTCCAAACAGCTTTTCTAATGAAGAAAATTATTTAGCATTTCTGTGTTGCTAAACTAGGATATTTTAAGATGTAAGAGGAATATATACTCTAAGATGCAAGTTCGACTATCAAGACAAAACTCTAGATTTTACAACCACAACATATAGTTATAACTATACAAAGCAAGACTTCTAGAACCTCTCAGTTACCGTAACTCATGAAAAAACACAGGCATAATGGTAAGAGATATAAGTTATTACTTTTCCTCTTTATTTTCCACTTCTTACGAACTTTGAGATTTCCTTCCACATTATTTCAATTTTTTTCCCGACAATCTAGAATACTTGTATAACTGATAGTGCTTAAATAACAGATGCATTCACACCTTGGCAACAGATCAAACAGACCTTCAAAAAAGATTTTATCAGCTGCTTGTAGACTCACAATAATACCATTAACATATGCATTTTTGCATGTCTGAACAAGTTTCTGGACATGACTGTCTATGACTTTATTACCACTAGTGGGAGCAAAATGCAACACTGATTTTAAAAATCAATTTACTCATTTTTAGAAAACACTCTCATCCCACAGCCACTTCCTATCACACAAAATAAAAACTCCAGATGAGTTGTTAGGAGCGTTTTAAGGCTGTCTACATGCTAACACGGTATCTTCATATTCCTCAGAAGAGAATACAAGTAACACAGTAATTCAACACAGTCTTGAAGTGAGGAGAAGCGTAGAAAAATCTATTTCAGATGCAAGTGTGCTTCAGAAGCATGTATTTCAGAAGCATGAAATTTTTGAAAGCATATGCCTGTCCTTCTCAAGAACGCGAGAAGTAAGTTTTCTTTTTCACATCACTTTAAAAGCATGCATCAGGCTACCACATAATACAGCATTGCTCATACTCATGGTTCCATGAGCATAACCCCCTTCAACATGCACGCTGTTACAGACACACAGAGACAATCTAGGGAGAAAAAAATGCCCAGGCTTGGCTAACCTTGAACAATTCTTAGGGCTCATGATAGGTGAACCAACTAGTAAGCACTCTGCTAATCTGTTACAGAGATATAACGCCATTCTCTCAAAATCGAGAGAGAAGTAGTTTCATTTCCCTAATGACAATGCTTTATGAGCACCACACAGAATTTAAGTCTTTAAAAGTTCACATACCATAAAATTCACAATTTTACTGTGACCAAATGATATTTCAACAGATTAATAAAAATTTTCCACACAAAACTTTAAATCAAGTTAGTAAGTGTATCACTTGTATAATCATAAAATATAATTTATAGCAGAGCAGTATTTGTATGCTCTAGTTTCCTTAATTATCGAAACTATCTTTTATTCATATATATACATAACATAAAATATGGTAAAGTATAATGAAGTACACTTCCTTTTTAAATTTGCCAAAAGAAACACTTAAAATTCAAACATCACAATACCTTTTTATATCAATGCATCTTTTTCCTTAGAACAAAAACACTGAGATAATAAGCTTAAGTTTCTGACACATTTAAAAAAAAAGGTGTTTTATTTACAGCTAACGATATTATCAAAAGAAGACAAAGCTCTAATACAATTCTACAGTAAACCTGTAAAAAAAAAAGTCTTACAAAATTCCATCGTCAGATAGTTATTTGAGTAACATGTATATTTTCAGCTCAATCCCACAATCTTTTGCAACCGAAGAACGCTCTGAAAAAGCTACAGAACTATAAACATAGGTGAGATTAAAAGATGAAAACTAAATGCTAGTTAAGTATCACGTATCACTGCAGACCAGACTTAAAATGTTTCCAGCCATACCCACAAGGGAGCACAGTGCAGCCAAATAACAGATCTCATGTGAGAGCTGAATAAAATAAGAAACAAATAAATCAGTAACCAGCTCAGACAGGTTTGGTTGCATACGTGCAAGCCAATGCGCGATCATCTTATAAATATCTGCCTTCCAGTCTTTCAAAGTGGTAAAGTGGTTGCCTTTCACAGAGGAACTCTACAGCAGGTTACATGAATTCAGACTTGCACAAATACACTTAAAATTGTTTTAAAAATTAATGTATTTAGATAATTTCCTTTTAAACTGAACAACTAACTTGAAGTTCAGCTACATTTGCTATATATTTCACTCATATAATATTTGGGCAGCTTCAGTTTTTACTCATCACATTTGTGACTTGGTCATGAAGGACACAAGCCAATGAAGGGGTATCTCTTATTTCAAGAAAAGGCACTTGTATAGTGCAGTACACAATGAGTCCTGCATGTAGAGCTAAGTGTGTAAGGGTTAAACTCTGTAAATAGGTTGGTAGATTTTGAGTGGTTGTTTTTGTTTTTAAATAAAGTTCACCAGAAAAATAATCAATTTTGAAATACAAAACACTGTAAATATTTTTTCTGTAAGAATCTTCACTTTAATCTTGAAAGCCACATATACTTCAGAATGACAAGCAAACACACCATCAGGCACCTCCCTTCAAAAATAAATCTGCAAATATTTCCCATTATCAAATATGCAATACATGGCAAAACCAAGCTGTGCCAGTGTAGTTGATACACAAAAGGCTTCTCTTTCAGCCAACCAGAAAGCTTTCCCCTCACTTCCTCCATTATATACCTTATTATTATTAGTCTGCAAAGAGACTGCAGCTCTACAACAACAAAGGAAGGCATCAGCTTAGCTGCAATGGACCAGCCTGTAATCGTGCGCTCATAGGAGCAGCACAGGAACTGCTCAGTATCAGCCAATCAGCATGCAGCTGCCTGAATCCTGCCTGGCAACAGGCAGCGGACAAAGAGAAGGTCATGGAAACACACCAGGGGGAAGAAAGCTGCAGTCGTGCTCAGTGGGCTTTGCATAAGATCATCAGTCTAGAACAGCATTTGCAGAAGATTCCTAGCCTATGTAGTGCTGCCAAAAACACTACAACCATAAAACATTTGCAAAAACACAAAAACAATAATAAAGGGAGTAAAAAGCCTTTGATCAGGAAAAGCGCTGCCCTAATACGCAAGTCTACTTATAACATAGAACAGCAAAATCAATGAAATGGAGACAGTTTGTGATTAGGACTACACTGTTCTAGATGGAAGGGTCCCCGAGAGTCAAAGCAATGCACAAAACCTACCTCTTACACCGCAGCTCATAAGCAGTTTTCAGTTGAAATAATCTCTAGCAATGTAACTTAATGCAAGTCGTCATAACTCTAAGAACTATTTTCAAGGAAGAAAAAATAAGCTCATATTTTTCCAGAGCACATGCTGAAATATAACGCCAGTGCTTTTGATGCCGCTAACACTTGTCTGTTTATCACACTGTATGCAGGATACGCCACTAGCACTTAAGATCCATATACAGCTATGTCTTAATACGTTAACATCATAATAACCACAGCTGAGGACATACAATAAGTGAAAACAGTATTTTTTCTAGCTCACCACCAGGTGATGAATTTTCTCCCCTTTCAGACTAATAATACATGAGTGTTGGCTGAACAGAGCTAAAGAAGCACGTGCCATTTTCTGAGAGAAATTACATCACCCCGTGTCCTATTTCACCTACTCTACATACAGCAGACCGAGGTTTAATTTTTAATTCAGGCTCTAGCTTATTTCTGTGCCGTATTTAGAGAGGGGGCCAGCAGTCGCCGTTTCGGCACCGAGCAGCGTTTCCCGCCGCAGTAGAAGCTGTAGCTTTTCCAGCGCACCGTAGACGGAAACGCCCGCGCTGCCACCCTCACCTCCCGCACAGGAAGCCAGGCGGCAGTCTCGGCCCAGCCCGCGGAACGAGCGCCAGCCTCTGATTGGCTGGACGGAGCAGCCAATCAGACAGTGGCTCTTCACATTCTGCCCAGCAACAAAAGCCCATGAGGCCATGCGTGAAAACTCCTCCAGGATGCGGTATCATGCCAGGTGCGCAAGGAAACCGAAGCGCTGGAAAACGACGTAAGGCAAAGGAAAGTTAGGGAGTTTCTACTTAAGAGCTGGAGTTTTACAACAGCGTTAGCCCGTGAGTGCAGTCAGAGGGAATCTTTTAACGCGTAAGGGTTCTTTCAGCGGATGAGGTGGGAAACCACCGAGCACCCAGGCCTGCACAAGCCTGAAACAAATAAGCAATGTCTGTCCTGAGTGTGTGCTTATTGACCTATTGCACACTGGGCAACATGTCCATTTCTCAGACAAGACAACTGAGTTTCTGTTATATTAGTGTTGAATCATAAAACTGCTGGGAGCCTATCTGCGTTCAAGCATGGCAGTTTTTAACTTCTCCTCCGTTACTGGGCAGTGCCTGCGTTTCTCTAGCATTCCAGCAGGAGCATCAAAATGGAGTTCTTCCTTAAGGCCTCTGCCTTGGAAGCGGTGGTGATTACCCAGCACCCTTGCACTCTACCCTCTGAAGAACTGCCCTCTGAAGAATCAGCTCAGTAAAACATGATGTCTGCATGGATCTATGCTCACTCAGAGAACTACCCAAACAACGCTACAGGTTTGATAAACCAGAGTAAATCATAGAATCCTATAATGGTTTGGGTTGGAAGGGAGCTTTAAGATCATCTACTTCCAACTCCGCTGCTATAGGCAGGGACACCTCCCTCTAGACCAGGCTGCTTAAAGCCCCTCCCAGGCTGGCCTTGAATACTTAGTGGGAGGGGGCATTCACAACCTCTTTGGGCAACCGGTTCCAGTGTCTCACCACCCTCAGAATAAATAATTTCTTCCTAATATCTAGTTTAAATATAACTAACTGCTCCAGCAGCTTGATGTCCCTCTTGTGCTGGGGGCTCCAGAACTGGACACAGTACTCCAGGTGGGGTCTCACAAGAGCAGAGGGGCAGAATCACCTCCCTCGACCTGCTGGTCACACTTCTCTTGATGCAACCCAGGATATCGTTGGCTTTCTATAGTATAGTTTCAGACAAGTTGAGTGGTCTTCTGTACTTAATGGTCGACAGCTTCATATGCAAACTTGAACTACATTCTCATAACTTTGGTGCCATAATGAAGGACACAATTGTCCTATGCCATTCTTTACATCCAAGAGGATGACATGACCTCTGACTTTGGCTCATAAACCCATTTCTCATCCTAACAGAGTAATTTTAGACATCTTTTCCCACGAAGCACAGCAGCTACTCCCTTTTAGGTCACAAATCTAAAATCTTTCAACTGCAAATGATTTTTCAGAATTGTCCTTTCATTGCTCATTAGTTTATGGCTATTACACACAAAGTATATACTTTAGATAATGGGAAAAAAAAAAAGAAAAATGAGAATATTTTTTGGGCAACTTTGTTAAATATTCCAGTTAGCCTCATACAAATGACTTCGCTATGTCAGAATCACCGGCCTGTAAAACACATTACATTTAAGCTCTGAACCTTGTTCTACAAGAAGCAAACAGATGTTTGTTGTCTTAACTAATTATAAGTAGTTTTGAGCATTACGCTCTTAGACTAAAATTGCTTGAGTAGAACTCAGCCAGAGCAACAGGGGTAGACGCTGTCTTCTTACCAAGGTGTTAGAGATTTCAGCTTTTATCAACAACTCAAAACATCAGCTTTCAATTCAGCTGTGAGATCTCCAAATGCTGAAGTACTGCTGTTTCAATTTCTGTAACAGCAAAATTCAACATTCTTAGGAGAGTAGATTTTTAGTACAAGCTAAAGCACTATGTTTCTTTCTCTAAAAATTAACTCAAATTTTATATAAAGTTTAATTTGTGCATTTTGACATGCGTTTGTGAAATGCTGTATTATGTACCACAGAATCACAGAACATCCTCAGCTGATAGCGCAAAATGAAATCCAGAACAACCTGAATTAATTATTCATATACATGTAGGCAGAAGAAAAAAAGAAACTGAGAAAATTGTAAAAGTAATGCAAAATGTTCGATTCATAGTTCAATTTTTCTATGTGTTATAAAATCCAGTCTAATCCAGTCTTTTGTCCTTCCATAGATGAATTTTCAAGTGATAATTTACAGACTAAGGATACGCAACTACGTGATGCAACTGCCTTTCAAACGTTTGCAACCTCGCATCAGTCTCAGAATTCTGAAATCAGGGCACCACTGTTAAGTGACATCAAAGGTCATTTACCAAATGCTAGAAGGAATCTAGCAACAAAAAAAGTGATGCTGATTTTAAAAGGCAATAAATGCTTTCCATGCAAACAAACATTATTTAGAAGTTCTTTGCAAAGACTGTATTTTCTCAGTGGCAAAAAAAACCCCCAAGAATATAAAACACAACTAAAACACCAGCTGGTCAGTTCCTTGTGGAAACTTGCTGCTTATTATAGAGTATTATCTATACGTCCTCTACAGAAGATATCATTTCTCAGGAGTGGACGTGCTGCTTTTTTTTTTTGTTTGCTTATTCAGCTTGTTTGAACCACAACTTCCACAAACAGAAGTCACTGCTGAACTCTCAAATTCATCACATCTGACTGAGGGGAAGAAGTCTTCAAGATGTGAAGGATCCAGCTTCCATAATTTCAGCTAATTAAAACATGGTAGGGACTATCCATAATATTTACACGTGGGGAAGCTGGAAGGCTGCTTGCTCATTTTCACACGGAACGGCGGTCCGTCCTTTCAATGCCAAAAGCACCCAGAAGGGAACCTCCAACAGCCGCGCTGCTCCGCACCAGCTCCGCAAGGAGCGGAGCCTTGGCTTCCTCGGGTTGATGGCAGCTGACGGCAGGAAATTTGCATTACCGCTCAAGATTGGCTACGGAAGAGTCACTTTGCATTAACCAATCGCGGGGCTGAGTCACCACGAGGAGGCCTGTGCAAATCTGCCTGGCAACCAGCTGAAAAGAGAGCCAGCACCACGGCACATCACCAAGACTGGGTGTGATGTGATGCTGCTTTGCCTGTGATGTCGTATGTGTGTTTACACACAACCTGCGGGGCACCTCATTTCACAATCATTACACAGCGATGATACTGTCACAGAGAGACAAATGCATGACTCTACTGCAAGCACAAGAAATAAGGGAGACACGGTCTTCAAATCTTATGCCCAAAACAGAGGCATTAGGTGCGGGTATCACACACTTACCCTCTCAGATTTATGTATCTTGTTTGTTGGTTTTAAATAGAAAACTCTGGGTTATAAGTACTGCAGTCATTATCTTTTTAAATTAAACCAAATATTACAGTCTGCATATTTTCTTCTTCAGGGCTTGAGCACCTTCCCTATGGGGGCAGGCTGAGAGAGCTGGGGCTTTCCAGCCCAGAGAAGAGAAGGCTCTGAGGAGACCATATAGTGGCCTTCCAGTACCTGAAGGGGCCCTGGGGAACGCTGGGGAGGGACTTTTTAGAAGGGTACGTAGTGACAGGATGAGGGGAAATTGACTTAAACTGCAAGAGGGTAGATTTAAACTAGATATTAGGGAGAAATTCTTTACTGTGAGGGTGGTGAGACACTGAACAGGTTGCCCAGACAGGTTGTGGATGCACCTTTCCTGGAGGCGTTCAAGGCCAGGTTGGATGGGGCTCTGAGTAACCTCATCCAGTGGGAGGTGTCTCTGCCTATGACCCGGAGGTTGGAAGTAGATGGTCTTAAAGGTCCCTTCCAACCTAAACCATTCTATGATTCTTGATTTTTTAAAGCAAGTACTAACAGAAACTCATTCTTACTCATTGTGGTTTATATGCCATGTCACTTTGGTGACGTAAATGGAAATTGAGTCATTTACTCCACTGCAGTGGATGTATCCGAATCTTCATTAAATGTGGACTCTCACTCCTGAAGTTAGATCTTTGTGGACTCCTGTGCTATCCCTTGGTGTGCCACACATCATGACAGGTACACCACAAAAGTTTACGCTCTCAAACTAAAGACAGTACTGGACTTGGAAAGGTGAGAAGACGGAACCAAGAAATGAAACTATGAATAAGTAAGTCATCTTGATAAGAAAAATGAAATACAGAACAGAGTAAGTAAAACTCACAAAAAATACTATCTAAATAAATGTCCTATTACAAGTAACTTAAACGATGATCAACATGTAAAACATTTTTGTCATTTTCTACTCAGGAAACAGGTATAATCTAAACAACTTCAGTTTTCAGCACAACTGAGCTGTAAGCATAAACTCAGGAGAACTTCCTGAGGTTTCTGAACTGTCCTATCCACCACATCTGCCTGCAGATCTATTTCATGGAACTGGTTGCTGGTAGGTCAAACCCAACACATTTAAAGGATTAGAATAGCACCCAGTGCAAACACAGCTGCCTCATCAAGGTCCTTTGCAGCCTGAAAGGCACCATCTGACCATATCTGGTACACAAAACCATCTGTATTTTTCTACAAGGCTGTAGCAAATAAGGAGATGTGGAAGAAGAGTAGCCAATGCAGATAGTCACATCGACCACTGGCAACATCTGACAGCTTTTGAATGATTCAATGAAATAGAATCACAAAATTAATGAGAAGTCACAAGAGGAAAAGAAATAGAAGAAATCTTCAAAATACCAGAAGAAAGAAAACAGAGAAAGATTCATCACTTTTCTTGTAAAAGCAACACGTTACAAAACCTTTACTATCCTTAACATCTGTTAGAACTGTCACAAGCACCCTGCTTTACGGAAAGGTCGCTCGCTCAATATATGTTAGCTGGCCTCTGCTAATAATCTTTATTGGTAGTCATGACCACAAGACAGTTATTCATACATCAACAGAAGCTAAACTTTTTCCACAAGCTAATGCCAGGGAAGGACAGGGACTGAAAAACAAGCTGTCAGCCTAATAATCTACTCACTACTAGATTCAAGAAGAAAAAAACAAATGTGTTTTCAGTGCTGATAACCCAGCGTATTAATATGCTAAGAACACTAGGTAATGCAGGTAACGGAAGTTTTTGTAATAAGTAGTCACATAAGTTTCTATGACAATTTCTTGTTATAATAAAGCATGCAAAAAATAAGATTTATTTTATAGTAAAAGTGTACAGCAATTAATTAAATTCTCTTGGATCAATGGGCAGACAATTATTTTTCTGTATTTGCTGCTAGGCAGAGATTTGTCACGTCTGAAACTGTAAGGGTTTGGAAGAAAAATTACCCAAGATATTACACAAAGTGCACTTTAAATGCTTTATAATCAAATGTAAGCAATCATAGCATTGACAATTCTTCAACTTAACTCAGAACAAGCTCTGCAGACACAAGTTGTCTGACTTAAATTAATTCTTTACTAAAATGAACAAGTAACAGGAAGGAGAAAGAGGACAAACACAGTATGGTTTCTTTATGTAATTCCAGTAACAGAAACAAGAAGTCAAGCACAATACAACTACTTTCAAAAGGATTTTTAATGGTAAAAAGTATTCTGAAACAGTAGTGATTCTAGCTGCATCCTTCCTTTCTAGACCTTTCAACCATGCTCCTCTTTTCTCACCACACTTGCTACACACTCAGCCTTACAGTCTCATTATATACAATTTGCTAGAGTTCTTTCAAGACCAAACAGTATCTTAGATTTAATTCTTAATGTATAAAATAATCTCTTCTCATAGTACTATCTCCCCAAGACAGCTGAAACTTGATGTGAGTACGTATAAATTTTGAAATAAGGTTGGTCCTCAGCAGCACGATTGTGTGCATCTGCATGGGCAGGGCAGCACTTTAAGATTTCTGAGGTGCTGACTTGCATGTAATGCTAGTATGCTAGTATCAACTCATTTATATACTCTGAGAAACAAAGACACTTAATCAAAAGCAGAGGAGGATGAGGCAATTTTCATGGAAAGTTATTACTCGCAATTGGGTGAAAATAATTTTGGATTTGGTTCTTTAAAATATACATTTTTTTTAATTCTTCCTATCAGTGTTATTGACTGAACCTTAGTAACAAAATTACATCCACCCCACATAAACTGTGCTGGTATTACATTGCACAATATTCTATTGTGTATGAAAGATGAAATGAAGCAAGAATATGATGCAAGCACTTATGAAGTCGCATATGAACTCAGATCAAGGATTTCAGGCACGTTAAAACCTTTTTGATGCTATTTTAACCCAGTGAATACAAAGCAACCCAGCAAGTAAAAGAAGTCTCAGCCGAGATCAATTGTCTGATGCTGTAACTATGAGGCTACTCTTAATACTTAAGCCAGAACAAGACAGTGGTCAGAAGTGGGAACAGAGAACTAATTTAAGCTGGTCTTGCCGCATACCAGCCTTTGAACACAATTTATATTATCTGTACAAATAGCACCAAGCTAAGTCAGGAAGCTTAACATCCAGATATACATTTGCGAGGATCAGTACTTCAATGGCTTCTTGAACTGGCTAACAAAACAATCACAGGAACACCAGAGCTGCCAAACTGGAACATGCAGCAGAACAGCCTTGGGTTTTCTGGGTGTAAACGTATGAGTCAAGGATTACTGTGATGGACAGGGAGAAATTCCTGAAGTTGAAAAAGCACTACAGCTGTCCCATTAAGTCAGCTTCATCTGATTATTTGTGCTTTGTAGGGCCACTGCATGGAGTTTGTTCCCACACAGAAATATATTTGATATGTTCACGTAGATGTCATTTATTTTAAAATGTTTATAACTATGTCTCTGATGTAAAAGCACTGTATGCAATATTAATTACATAGTTAATATATAGTTATTTCTTCAAAGCTTCAAAAATAAAGCACTGTAAATACACAGATTGAAGATGTAACTTCTGGTTTAGATTGTACCAAATTTTACAGCAGTAGGCAGGCTCTGAAACACACAACAGCTTTTACACAGATTATTAAAAAAGGAGAGAATATTTGCCTCTGCTCTATTCACAAAACTGAGATCCCAATGTGAAATTTTACTTAAGTATTTCCAGATCTACGTATTCAGTTAAGAACGTCAAATGCTGATCACACTCCATGTTATGAATGCAACACCGTGATTATTATTACATAAAATATGGAAATCTGTACTATTCCATCCCTTTAAAAATATTTCAGTGAATTCCCTGCACTATGCATAAACATTTTACTCTCTATTATTTTATTCTCTATCTAAAAAACAATGGTTTTTGGTAGCCCATATAAATACACACAAGACTAAGCTCTGGGCCAACAGAACTAATAACAGTCAAGTGTGTTTTTACTAAACACATTACTCTGGTGCTTTAAATTGGGCAACAAGCTTAACCCCATAATGTTATTTTTCAGTGGAAATTTGTTACTCACTGATCTGCTTGGATCATCCATTAAAATTTAATGTCTTGGTATATATTTTAAACATACAAGGAAAAAAGAATTAAGGAGGAATATACTTATAGCCACGGCTGGTTTGAATGGCTTTACTTAGGTTATCCCAAACACTAAGTGTCATCATCACAAAGTTGAGTACTGCATCGATAAAAAAGGTCAGACTGCTGAAATCTATGTCTAGCATACCAAAGTATCTTTAAGAGAATGTAACTATGAAGGTTGAAAAGGTTTAGCTGAAAACTAATTACATCTTACAAAAATATCATTTGGAAGATTAATATTATCTACATTTGATAATCATGAAAATAGTAACTTATGACAAGGATCAACAGGGAGAAGTAACCTCTTACAGAGTCATTTTATTCCAAAACTTGAACGAAGTAGTATAAATTCAGAGATTAAAATTACTTCTAGCATTTATAGTTTCTGAAATAATTGGAGAAAAAAAAAAAACACAGGAAAAAACAACCTGGGTAGAGGCAACCCCCATTACCAATATAAACTAGAGGATGAAAGGATTCAGAGCAGCCCTGCTGAAAAAAACCTGGGGGTACTGGTGGATGGAAGGCTAGACATGAGCCAGCCATGTATCCTTGCAGCCCAGAAAGCCAACTGTATCCTGGGCTGCATCAAAAGATGCATGAGCAGCAGGTCAAGGGAGGTGATCCTGCCCCTCTACTCTGCACTGGTGAGGCCTCACCTGGAGTACTGCGTCCAGATACGGAGTCCTCAATGCAGGAGAGACATGGACCTGTTGGAACGCATCCAGAGAAGGGCCACAAAAATGATCCAAAGAATGAAACACCTCTTCTATGAGGTCAGGCTGAGAGAGCTGGGGCTCTTCAGCCTGGAGAAGAGAAGGCTGCGAGGTAACCTGATAGTGGCCTTTCAGTATCTAAAGGGGAGCTATAGGAAAGAAGGGAACAGACTCTTTAGCAGAGTATGTGGCAACAGAAGAAGGGGAAAGGGCTTCAAGTTCAGGGAGGGTAGATTTAGGTTAGATATAGGGAAAAAATATTTTACAGTGAGGGTGGTGAGGCACTGGAACAGGTTGTGATTGAGACATTCAAGGCGAGGATGGGTAAGGCCCTGGACAGCCTGATCTGGCTGTCTTGTCCCTGTTCGCTGCAGGGGAGTTGGACTAGATGGCCTTCAGAGGGTCCCTTCCAACTCTAAGGATTCTATGATTCTAGAACAAGCTAATCTGGGCGCACCAGCAAGGACTGCATTTGGCTACATTCCTGTGCCATTCATTGATTTGTAAACATTTGTGAGGTTGTAGCTACATACAATAGAAGACTAGTGATGAACAAAATCTTTCCAGAATATTTTAAAGTCTGTTGGGAATTTTAACTTCTGTGGGAGGTGTGTCCCTACAGTTTGGGCTTTTTTTCTTTTTGAGCCTAGATCATAGACTACTCTAGTCTACAGTGATGAAAGATTCCTAATTATTCTACATGGCAATTGGTAACATTAACAAGTCAAATCAGTTTGTTTATATTTGCAACTCTTTCAGAAGGATCAAGCAAACTTGCTTGAAATTCTGGAAAACTGACATCCCACCAAACTACACTAAATACATAAATACAAAAAGATAATGATGTGATCATCAGTACATTTCTAAACAAGCTTCTCAGAGAGCAAAACCTGTAGTAGAAAGTACCTGAAGAACTGATGTCCATTTTTTTCCCATTATGTGCCCAGATAACTAAAATGAGTCTTTTATCCTTCAAATAAATTTGTATTTAGCACAACAGAAAGAAATCTGTGCAAGTGTGAGCAACAAACACTCAGATTTAATTTTCACTACTGGAAAGCATCTTCTCTGGGACAAGTCGGTGCTAAATAGTTCCAAAGAAGAGCAGCATGAAGATGACTGTGGTGACTCTGAGAAATACAGTGCCATCATGGACACTTCCATTCTCTGGTAGTACCAGCCACAAAAAAAAAAAAAAAAAAAAAAAAAAAAAAAAAAAAAAAAAAAAAAAAAAAAGGCAAAATGAAAGCACTTTGCTTCTGTTGATACCGCCGCAGGCTAGTTTTAAAAAGTGTCTATGAGTAAGAAAAAAGCTAAGAAGAAACAGAAAAAACATGCATACACACAAGATCAGCAAGCTCTTTCTATACATTTTCATATGAAAAGAAGTAACAGTAACAAAGTTGTAAATATAAGAGATTCTTCCAGTTTTGTTTAAATTTATCTTAAGTAAGGAAGCAGTAGTTGCAGAATTGAGAAGGTACTTATCAAGCTAAATGATTTTCTATCAATAAGCTATGTAAAACAGAAGATAGTCCTTTATTATAAAGTTTCATACATATATATGTATGTACCTATCATATATAGCTATACACGCTTATATTTTCTCACATATTTTGTTTATATATGCTTAGAGAACATATGATCAACTGGCTTATAATTATTATTTCTGATTCTAATAATTAAATTATGAACTATGGAAAAAGTAAAATTTTCAGACATATTTTCAAATGTAATTCTTGTCTAAGTTGAAAAATACATACACACAGTGCAAGGTCAGACTGAGATAAAGCTTATCTGTACCAACTTCCTTCTTGGAAAAGAAAGTCTGCTTCTTTGGTATCTCTATTCAGATACACTAAAAAAATTGATACACTTGAAGTTAAGATCTCTGCTTCTGAGATATAACATCTAATTTGTACGATACAAGACACAGACTTCTATCAAATCTGACATATGAATTCCAAGTATTTAACTTGCACTTCTTTAATCAATAAGATTAAGAGGTTCAACTTACATCATCGTCTTGAATTCATTTTTTGAGTGTTTACCATTCTGACAGTGAGATAAAGAATTCATTCAGTGAATGCTGCAGATAAAAAAATAGGGAAATATATACTTGAAGACACTGCAAGGAATGCTAAATTTAACAGGGCCTTAAATTCTTCAAGTTGTCTGACATAATTCAGATGCAAATAAAAATAGTCATTTTAGAACACAAGGGTGAAACACAAGTAATAAAAAGACAGGGTCTACCTTACAATTTGTTTTTAATTAGGAATATCCTACGTAATCTAGACAAGAAGGATGACAAATAAACTTACCATGCAAGGTAGCAAGAAGAGAAAGAAGAGACTCTGAGAGTAAAAACACAAATTCAAACCACAGGATTGTGATCTTATTATCTATCTAGATTTACTCTGCTCTTGGGAGACATACACTCCATGTGTGAAATTGAGAAGATTCTACAAATGTTGTATGTAAGCCTATAAGCATTTTCTATCTTACTAAAAAAAAGGACAGACCTAATCAACCTTCAGTGACTTTACCAATACACAGTCATCAAAGAGAAGATTCCATGGTGGCAGGAAAAGAAAATAAACTGCAAAAATCCATGCAGATAATTTGTATTGGCAGATAAGATTGCTGTGAGGTAACCATTATTGTGATAGACTACCCACACAGACTGGCATCTAACATAGAAGAGCTCACTAAAAAACTGCTTTGCAGTACAACAACCTGTACCCCACACGGTACTTGGCATACATTGAATACAGTTACAGTCTTCAAAAGAGGCAGTGAGGCATTTAGTACTCCAGCAGAATTAGCACCACCACTGCCCTGCGGCACAATCTTAAATTGCAAAGACAATATATTTACACAGAGACCCATTCTGATAAACTTTCTCCTAACGTTATTAAGTAGCATGTAAGCATTAAGAAGTGTTCCAGATTGTCTTGTAACATGGGCTCTATTACATTACCTGTATGCTCTATCACGTCCTTTTGCGTTGATTAAATATTGAGGAAGAGAGAGAGGAAGGGATGAATTTGTAATAACTAGGGGTAGGCTTCTGGAATGAGGACAATGAATAATAATACTTTTATGAATACTAAGTAAGTGAAATCAGGCATGCACTACAGGTAGTAGCTCTTCAAATCATAGCTAGAAATTCATCAGAGATGAAAAGCAAGTAATTAGGTAACACATTTGAAGTGGAAAATGATGAACCTGTCTAATGTTGCACAGATGTCTCAAGGATGCAGAGTAATAAAATTTTTACTTAAAGGCAACACAGCTGTTGCAACTTTCCTACCTTGTGAAATGAGGCAACTGGAGAGTTTTAAATCACTACCAGAAATGAAAGCTCTGTAAGATCTCAGAGCAGTATCAAAGTGCCAAAGGAAAAACTGCAGTGAAATAGAATCCTTTTTTTCTTTCTTTTTTAAGACAATCTAGTTGAGGGTTTTCTGATTTACAGTAGAACCTTCTGAGACATACACTGCCAGACTGTATCAACAAGGGAGAAATTAGGAATGAACTGAGTATGTGTATGCAGAAACTGCACGACCTACTCTACTATTAACTTTTCTTTTGTCTTAGGATTTTCTGTGTCAAAACAAACATATGTGAACTGGAGCCTTTAACGAAAGATGTTTTAAAGACATTTCTTAGCAGGGGGTATCCAGCAAATACCTGTCTGAGGACAGTGACTTGCTTCAGAATCCAGACATAACAGCCCTCTGGAAAAACAAATACTTGCTTTTTCCATTTATTTGAATGTAAGATACTGGTGTTATGCTGTCAGTACCTGATTGCTCACGTGGAGGTAGAATTACATGGCAGATAAATTAGATGGCTTTATTTCTATGATTCTATGATTTCCCAGAACATTTTTAAGCATTTTCAGAGAAAAAGAAATTCCATGATTTTAAAAGATGATGGAAGTACAGTTTGAAGTATCCTTCCCAAACACCTCAATAACTGATGGATAATACGTTACATGCATCATTTTTTCAGTCTTGGCAAAAGAGAGTCTGACATTATGCTCACCCTTGACATTCTAATAGTGTCGCTGGTCTAGATGCAATCTACTCTAGAAATTTTTGCGTGTAGGTACTTCTGCAAAGTAATCCTGAAGTCCTGTAACTTCCTCTAGCTCTACTCAATTAGTCCAAAAAAATGATAAGTATACTTTTGGTAGTATGATAGTTAAAAACACTTCAAGCTAGTCATTTTTCTTGGAAATTCTTACTGGCACAGATTCCCTTGAAGACCGGATTTCTGTTACCAGTAGGACATAAAGAACATTATAATTATTCAAAGAAAGCTGGTCACTTACAAGAGTGATGTCATTTGGATTATTCATAGAGACTAGTGATTGCAAAGTTAACATGCATTATCTGCTAAAGACTTTCCATTTATCTGTTGTGCTGTGGGAAGATCAAATGTTAACATACACACCTGTAGTACAACATTAGATCAAGAAACCTGAATTATGTTCTGTTAATTACAGGCTTATAGCTGATGTTATAAAGGAATATGAATTTATGCATGTAAAAACATATTTAGTGTATATATATTTAATGTGTGTGGATATATACTCTAAATGCATATTTTCTGTGTGATCAAGGAAAAAAACACCATTGTGTTTCTGCAGTACCCTGGAGACAGATCTTTCAAAAAGAAAGTTGAAAATGTTATATCCAATGTGTACTTCTGACAGTCTTACTGAACGCACTTTGGTGTAGATATTCTCAGACAGAATTTTAAAATAAAATGGAAGAACACACAGGTGTCCTACCTGACAAATAAAGACTTCCACCTTTTAGATGAAGGTACTTTAAACCTCAAATGACATCAAGGTCAAGAAATAATTTTGGAAGCGTAATTTATCTGTTGAATTCAGAGCCTAAGGATCCCAATGACACAATTACACGAGACGTACAAGAAATACTCTGGAAGACATCACTCATGGTAAACTTTAAACAATAGTTTTTGGGGTTGTTTTTTTTTTTGGTTTTTCTTCCTCCTTTGGAATTCTTTTCAAAAACAGCCATGAATCCCAGTTTGCAGTCATTCACAACATCAACCGTGCACGGTATCCGGCAGAAAACTTGTGAACAGAAGGAGGTAGAAAGTGTCACTTTATTGATGCAGCAACAGTTGATACTGCAAATCCATAAACAAAGCAGACTTTAAAACTTAAGCATTTCTGTGGTAACTGAAATGGTGAACCTATAAAGCACAAAGGCATACAGTTGTCAAATATTCAATGCTACTTCTCCTGTACTATTTCCATCAAAAAATATTCTGGATTTTCACACGTTTTGGAAACTGCCTTAAAAGGCAAGAGTAGGAATCAGTACTCCCGCATATGAGGGAAATAATACTCAGGAAAATAAAGAAATAAACGTTTACTGGCTATCCTTGTTTGCTTCTGACAAGCTGAAAAGAGTAGGAGAGATAACAAAGAATGCTGGCTTGCAGGGAAATGACTACATACCCTGCAGGGCTGATTGATAAGATCACAGACACTAGCCTGGTGTGCTAAAGAAATATATCGAGCGATACGATCCTCCTAGAATGCATGCCTTCCCTGCTTAGAAAAAATGGGTCTAGAAACATCTTCAATGGCAGTGTTCCGTACATCAGGAAAAAGGGGGGAAGTAAACAGAAGGAAAACACTTCATTCCAGTTACTGGGTCATTATTTTGTGTGCTACTGCAGGTCTTTAAAAATAAAGACAACATTATAAATTCACAAGGTTCTGACAGTTTGCATAAAACATCAAGCTAGAATTCACAGTATCATACAATACCAACCAAACAAGGAGCTGCATGTTTAGGTTGACCAATGTATTATTCAGCAATGATTTTGCCAGAATGGTCCATAAAATATTTTGAATCTGAACCTAGAAAAACAATGGCTCAGGCTATAGTGATACCACCAACACTTTCAGTAACGGTTAATAGCAAGAGCGGGGCTGGTCTCTTCTCAGTGGTGACAGGTGACAGGACAAGGGGAAATGGCTTCAAGTTGTGCCAGTTGAGTTTTAGGTTGGATATCAGGAAAAACTTCTTTACAGAAAGCATTGTTAAGCACTGGAATAGTCTCCCCAGGGAGGTGGTTGACTCACCATCCCCGAACGTGTTTAAAAACTGTCTGAATGTGGTGCTCAGGGACATGATTTAGCGGTGGGTTGTTAGAGTTAGGGTAGTATGGTTAGGTTGTGGTTGGACTTGATGATCTTGAAGGTCTTTTCCAACCTGAGCAATTCTATGATTCTATATTTGGTCTCTAAATGATTTCTCCGAATTTCTGTCTGAAGAACTCAAAATAGCACTACAAAAGAAGATCTTTAATGTTACCAGTCAGAGAGAAAAAGGCAGTTGATGGAGCAAGAAACTGGGAGCACCATCACAAATACATGAACATATACAGCTATTTTAGATAGCCTGTCTTTCTAAACTCCACAGAAAATTATATGGAAAAAAAATGCGTCTCTACAGGGTCATTGTGATAGGGTGATTTACTCAAAGGATCAGTATTCACTGTTTTGAGAGGACAAATGCTCCTATAAATTTTATTCTCTCCCTTGAAAGAAGACAAATTTCTACAGCTTTCTGTGAGCTGTTAAGACTCTGAATGTGTCAATATAGCACTAAAATCTGTCCCTCAATTTATGAGAAAATGGATAAAAAACCCACTACTTTCAAGCTGTGACATTTTGATTTAGAAAAACATTAAAATAAAAAAGTAAGCTATCCAAAATGATGACATAATGACACGAAGATACCAACCTGAAATACTACCAGCCTTCTAAAATACTCATAGTATTTTTCCTCAAATAGCAAGACCTTGCACTTACTGTAATTACAATAAACTGGTGTTGCATCAACTACAAATATGAGGATTTCCTTCTGGCTCTGAGCCCAGATTAACACTTAAGATTTTTACTGCCTTCTAACAGATGCTGGATTACTAATCTATGCTAGTATTAGTCCAATAAATGAAGTGGTTATAATAGTAAAAGTAGCTACAATATAGTAAATTCACAGGTAACCACTGGAGGGGAAAAGTATACAAAAAAAATTTTTTTTTAATTCTCTTTATGGGGTAGTTTGGCAATAAGCTTTATTAATTTATCAGCATATCAGCCTTGTAGAGGGATAAAGAATATTATTTTAGGTCAACAGTGTAGTTATAACACCTAGCAGTCTTTCAGTTATGCCAGAAAGAAGCCTTCAGCCTAACTATGAAGATTTGTTCTAAAAAGAGTGATACGACTAAATAAGGATTCTACCTAAAATTTGGTAGTTTTTTTTTTTTCTTTTTAAGGGATTTCCATATAACGGGCTTTTTGTTTCGTTGGTTTTTTTTAGATACTGAATAGTTGTGGGGGTGAGAGGGAAGAAGACATACCTGTCAGGAGAGGGGGTGTTGTTCCTTTCTCTTTTCTCTCTAGAACTACATCAAAAATTGTAGACATAGATATGCTTTCTGATGGACAGTATAGGATATTCCCTCCAAAATGTCAATCAAGAGAAAAGGATTCTGCTTTGCGCATTTTAGCAAAATCCTCACATAAGAATGACAGAAAGTTGCTTCCTCTGCTGTCCGTCCTTCTTTGAATTTCAACCAGAGCCTTGATGGATTTTTTCAATCTTCATCGCAGAGTAGGTGAAGAAGCGCACAACCCAGTGTGTACCTTTTTCACTAAGGATGCACATTTTTTTATTCACCCAAGATCAAAATTTAATCTTTCCTGATTCTCCTTAATATGTAGAGCAACATTTGGGGTAGAAATCCCTGTATGGCAAGGCTCTAGGTTTATTCTCTGAAGTAGCTGTTTGTTTGTTTTCAACTTGAGTGTTTTATACATACTTGAAACACTGATTTCACAAGGGGTTTGCTGGACACTTCTGCTTTATTTACTTGGAGGTCCTCTGTCACATTCAGAGGGTACTCAACAAGACTCTAAACCATGAAATCCAAAACCAGCCACCAGATTTCTTTCTCCACGAAATACTGCTGATATTGCTGGCATGACACAGCTATAGTTCACTTTGAAAGTACACAAAGTTGATGAAGGCTGATGAGGAACAGTGAGCAATGAACCCTTACTATATCCTCTTACTCAGTCTCAGCACTGTGGTAGCAGTGTGTCACTGCCATGGTGGCTTCAGGAGGAGAGCTGAGCAATGGTTTCAGTTGGTTCAAATTCTTCCATTTCCACTCCTACTCACACAAAGAAAAATTGCTTCTTTTAAGTGGAAAAGGTTTTTCCAAAAAAAGGGTCTGCCAGTATTTCTTGGTTATCTTCCTTAAAAAAGCAGAAAATGTTGCTCCAGTTTGAACACTTTAAGATGACTTGATATTTCTCCAGAGGAAAAAAAGAGACCATCCATACGTTGAAATTTAAGGAAAAATAAAATTTAGTTTGTCTCTCCTTCTGAGGCTGTGTTCTGTGTTGTATTTGAGTATGCTGAGGAAACAAAAAGGAACAGACCTAAGGCAGGAAAGCATTTCAACAGAAGTTCAACTTGGAAAAAAAATACAAGGGTGTTTAGATAGACTAAATGACAGCACGATAAAGAACCACCTCACACTATGACATGCATTTACCCATCTTTCTCGTTGTTTTATATAGACACAGCTTTCTGCAAAATCAACATAAGAAAAATGGTTTCCAAATCAGTAGGAAGTATTCTTACAATCCAAGCCCCACCAAACCAAAAGCAAAACTTCAAAAAAAGATGTCATGTCCTGGAAAATATTTTTCATTTTTACAGAATCATTTGAGTTGGAAGGGACCTTTAAAAGTCACTTTTCCTTTTCTTGTCAACTCATCCTTCAGACTAGTTTTCTGATCCAGCCTCTTGCTACATCAACACAATGAACATGATAGCAAAGACTAGGAAAAAAGTAGCTAGAACTAGAAAGTTACAAGGACTGCTTTAGCAATGTTGATACAAAATACTGAAAGTACACCTTTGAAAATGGTCAACTCAAAGAACAAGGGCTACTCAGAAAGTAATGCCTCCACAATATCAGAGGTGGATGGTGGTGGTATGGCAGTAGAGGTTGAACGTTCCTGCCAATATTACATTACATGTTGTTCCTGTATGAGAGATGGCAGCGGAGGGGCAGTCTAATAAGATGGTATCTGACATGGGAGTGCATATGAAGCAAAAGCATGGAAATGAATTTCTCCAAGCAGAAAAAATGGCACCCACGGCCATTCATCATTGCTTGCATCGCAAACAGTGGACAACCAAACAGAAAAATTAGGTGGTGGATGGTGTGTTTCATCAGTGGCAACAGTGATATGAAAGACAAGCCCCATTCCAGATGGCCACGCACAGATCTCACATCACAAAAGGAGGTGTGTCTTGATCAGTTTATCTGCACAAATCAGTGGATTACAACCACGGAATTGCGTACGGAGCTAAATATTGGCTTCAGGGTGCTGGAAACAGTAGCAGTAACGTTTGTGCCAAGTAGGTCCCACAGATGCTCATGCAGGAACAGAAAGAACACTGTATGCAAGTTTGCCAGAACCAATACAAGGCTGAATACAATGCATCATTACCAGTGGCCAGACACTGTATCACCACTATGAGCTGGAGTCAAAATGGCAGTCCATAGCGTGGCAACATATAAATTCCCTGTTATAGAAAAAGTTCAAGATGCAGCCCTGAGAGAGTAAAGTGATGTGCACTGTCTTTGGGGATCTGGAAAGAGGTGATACTTCTGGATTTCCTGTAACAAACAGTCCCTCAACTCTGACTACTACAATGCAACCCTGACTAAACTAAATGTTCAAACTTCCAGACTGAGGCCAGAGAAGACAGCCTTTCTCTTGCAACATGGTAATGCCAGGTTTGAAGACTGTGGAGCACACTGCCAGTCATGGCTGGACTGTCCTACCATCTACATATCAGAATTACCTTGAAGTAAGGAAGCGTCTTCATAAGCTTGCTATACAAACACACATGTATTCGTAGTGCATGGTTGACTCTGATTTTAGCCGAGGAAGGCACCACTGATAATTACCAGACAGAATAACACAGGCCAAAGTGAACTCTCTCTCATGTGGTAGCCAAGCCAGTTTCTTTGCATCTGAAGTAGCAACTCATAATCCTTTCCACAACATTTGCATGTTCTTAGTCTGACCATCCTAGAAGACATCATAGGATGTAACTGAAGATCTGAAACTTGTTTTAAGACAGGTAGGTATCAAGAGACTATGCTGGTGCGATCCATTTCTCTGCCTCAAAGTCACATGCGTAAGTGGATAGTCAGCATGCTGCAGATGCACTACAGGAAATAAAGATTTCTCACGCCAAGAACAGAATCCTAAGACTAAGGAATAGTTGGCATTAAGTAGTGTTTTGTTTCTCTGGCTTCCTTCCCTTCTACTCTTTAATTCCCAAAGAGAGAATCGAAACTGGACTTGGCAGAGAGGCAACCTCACCAAAAATAAAGTCAAAATGGTCAGATTCTTGCAGAATCCATGGTTCATCATGTACTGGAAATCACTGCATGCTTTTTAAACTTCTCTACTGAAGACTTCTTCAAATAGAGACATCTGAGATTCCATTGGAAGGGCTTCAGATTGTCACAAAGATCCAAAATGCTGCAAAGTATATAATATTTCTGGTTATCCAGGCACTGGATTGAAGGGGAGGAGAAGCATACAGTGTGTATGTATACTGAATTCAGCTGAGTAGTCAGACACGTTCTTAACGTCTGTCAGTCAGTGAGGATACATGAAGATTGACATCAGATCCAGGTATGGTGAAGGCCAAAGGCCTGGAGATTCCAAAGTTTCCACACAACAAAAGCAGAACGTTGCTAGCAAAGATGCACCCACCTCCAAAAGCAGAAACGCACTAAAAGAGAAGAAGGGAGCGAACAAAACAGACTTCAAAATGAGAACATAGCAGCAACAAATTCTCTAAACCACACTGGACAACTGGAGATTCAGTGCAAGGTCTGCCTCTTTGCCAGCAGGACAAAATGCACATGGCTTTGGCCAAGGGAAGAGGAGGGAATGAGAAGGAAATAAAAGATAAAATAAAAGATTGTTCCCCTCAATTAAAACCAAACTCTGTAATTGCTCTAAATCTTCCTTTCCTATTCACTGTGTATGTTTGTGTGTGCACAAGGATACACAGAATCACAGAATATCCTGGGTTGGGAGGGACCCAGGAGGATCACTGAGTCCAACTCCCATACATCTTCCTTCATGATTTGTCATTATTCCTACCACAAGATACTGAATGATGTACCAGACCTGTGCTGGAGATGATCTACTTTCCATTCCAACTACACTACTTATCAACAATTTAGCCATGTCAAATCAGTGTATCAACCTCCTGTTTTTCTTGACTGTGAAGTGAAATACTTTTTTTTTTTTTTTTTTTTTTTTTTTTGCTGTAAACTACTGCAAAAGAATCAGAAATTGTAACTGAGTGAACCAAAAGGCTTACCTCTTGCGTTTTCTTAGGGGAGGGAAAAAACCAACACAACCCTCCAGCTAGTCAGAAGGTGAAACTGACAGATCTGGTAACACGCTTTCTAGTGTAAAGGCAAATGAACAATTTATTTAGAAGACAGCTTAAGAAGTACATCTTCTTCAAGAGGACAACACATTTCAAGTTCAAAAAAAGATATGGACCTTACTTCATTGTCTTAAAATCCAGAACAACATCAAAACAACCTACTGCTTTGAAGTAAACATGAGTGAAATATTTCTAATACTATGTACATAATACATTTGATACACACATGCAATTCTGTACAACTAAAATGCTTTTCTTATAAAATTACATGGTATTATTTGAGAGGAAAGGAAATGTTAGATGACTAAATTATGATTACCTATGATCAGACATGTTCTTTGAAGTTTAACATTGATTCTCAATTTCTTGGACTTAATTCTTGATTTTAGGACTATTTTAACACTGTGCAGGGCATATCTTACCAAATACAGGTAATTTCCCTATAATTCAAGAATGTTACCCACAAACTGAAATCATTCTCGAGTGTGAAAGTCGCCACTAATAAATTCACTGCCTCTAAGAAAAGAAAGAAAATTCCACAAGCTATGAGCTCCAAATGCCACTGTGTAAACATTTTTTTCCCCACAAGGATATTCAGAAACAGAATACGAAAAAATAAACAAACATGACCAAAACCCTCCAATAATCAAACCCAAAGATCAGTTTCAGTACTTTACTGTTTTTGCTGGGAATTAGTATATTTCTCCTATACACTATTTTATAGAAAATTATCAGCCACCAGAAATTTTAGACAGTATTTCTAAAATCCATTTGGTATATCAAATCAGCTATATTTATAGGAACACAGAACACAGGTAGCTGTGTATCTTAATGGAGAAAAACAGAACTTATGTTTCATTAGCCTTAACTTAGTCCAAGATGTTTTAATCACCTTTTGTAAATACAGAAGCGAAAGGAGGACCTTATGATCACACAAAATAAGACTCAGTAGCCTATGCATAGGGAATTATAGCCATTTTTGGTGCTCTAGACTTTGCATGAGGCTGGCAGATGTTACATAGGATCAAGAGGAGACCAGTGCCCTTCGGGAATCGCAGTTTAGATCTAGGAGTCACATCCTAAAGTATCTAAAATGGTTCTAGAAGACTATGCCTGGTAAGCCAGTCTCATCCTCAGAAACTAAAACAATGTATTATGCTCAGACAGTCATTGCTGCTCAAGTGTAGAAATAAAGGAAGTGAAGGAAGCATATGGCAAATATCTCATTAAGTTACCAACAAACCATTCAACTGCTGTAGAGAAAAGTCTCTTAAGGACTAATAAAAGCCACTAGTATTTTGCAGTATATTTTTAACATTTCCAAACCTCCCCCAAAACATCATTTTCTTCATATATTTTATACAGCAAAAACAAAGCCAAATCACAATTATCCTTGTATTTCACTGAAAGGGCACAGGTTAGGTGGGTTGTACCATCTTGGTAACAGTTGCAAATGAATATTTCATATTGTATGTGAGGGAAGGTTTCATTAACTCCTAAAAAGTACAGGGAAGGAAAAGCTATAAGGCAAATCAATACCATTTCCCAATTTTGACTCAAATATGAGGTCCATATTCATCTTCTTGGAAGACTGGCCTACAATCTCAAGTGAAAAGTCCAGATTATGGAGACAATGAACTTCACCACGGTTTGTTGTGTTTAATTTCCACAACAATAGCTCATAGGTGCTTAGAAAATGACCTTGTATTAAGATTCTGAATGTGTCAGTATCACCTACCTTTACAAAATGGAATCAAAGGAATTTCACAGAGTTTCTAAGGAAAATAAACAAAATAGAAATCACTTCATCTATTGACCGACTTTGAGAAACCACTTGTCTGGAACACTGTACTTCCAACTCTAGTTACCTATCATTTTTTCTTCTTACCTGATGTCTGTTCCCCCAAACAAGTGATTCTATGAACAGTAATAACAACTCATGAAATAAAACCATCTGCTTGATGGATAGTAGAAAACAAGCTTCTTTTCACCATTTACAAAATACACAGCATTATCATTATTTGTCATAACCTGAATATCTACTCATAAATGCAGAAGTATATCAGAAATCCACCTATAAGTTACCATTAGCTTGAAAATGCTTTATACAAAAAGAAAATATTTCTTAGGTCTTAAACTGCACTGTAAAAAAAAAAAAATCAAGAAGCAATTCTATAAGCTAACTATAAGCTTAGAAAGCATCTTTGTATCTTGCTTTGGTGCCAACAGGAACCTTCTCACTAAAAATTGGCACCCAGGTGCAGAAGTTTAGTTAAATCTCTTGATAATATTACACTGAGACCACAACATATTTCCGTATAAGCATTTGACTAATCATATGGCACAGCATAATGTGTAAGAGGTCTGGAAGAATTTGTTGCCTTCTCGTATACAAGTCGTCTATTCATCTTACAGATATCTTGCAATTTTAGAATTATATCCATTTGTTGTGTTTTTGGGTAGATCTAGACCATTTATGCTAAATTTTTGAAGTACCAGTTCCACAGCTTCACACAGTAGTGTTGTGTGTTGAAGTTCATATTATTGACTTGGGTTCATAATAATCAGAGCTCAGTCCTTATGCAGATATCTCATTTGGAACAGCTTTCTTTACCATCGTGACACACGTAGGGGACATCCAAATGGTTTCCTCTCAAAATTCAAACCATTCTAGGCTGATTTTATAATTCAGAACTGACTGAAGTTAGAAGTTTAAGCACAGGTACTAATATATTTTCTTATTTTTTTTTAACGGTAAATGAGCCCTGAAAATTTCCATCATTTTCTCAAGATGCACAGTTCTCCAAAAGAAGGCTGCTGCTAACAGTATTCTCAAGGGATGCAGGGGCTACAGCACTATCACAGAAGGCGTTTAGTGGATAAAAATAAAATGCTACCAACAATTTTCAAACTATGTTTGAATGTTGCATTAGAACAGAATAATTAACTACCACAGCTATTTGCGAAGAAAAGTTTGTTTTCTGTTTTATCTTAAATGGAGTACCGATCACCAAAGTGCTTCCATCTCCCTCTAGGGAAAGTCAGCAGCAAACAGGGATCAGTATGTCAGGAACGCACAGCGTTCATTACCAGACTTAAGATTTAAGTAAATAAACACATCCCTGTGCTTAAAGATTTAAAACCACTCAGGATTCTGCATACATGCAAATGACACTACCTTCTAAGAGAGAAATACTTTTAGCTCTTGTCTGCTCTAGTGTTAGTCAGTCTTTTACCAGTTTTTTAGACATTAAAATGCTTTCATTATTCCATAGCCTGTTATTCCAACACCCTTGGTAAATGAACGCTAATTTTGTGTTGGAGTAAATCATTTTTCTGGCAGAAACAACGCCTTCCTCTACAGGAATTTCATCTCTCTTACTAAATTAGAAATAGTTATGGCATGCCCAAACCAACTGAGAACCTGCATCATTTAGTTTAAGTGGTACTAGAGTTAAGTTTTAACATTTTAACTTAGAGAGTTTCTATGATAGTTGGATTTTCTGTGACAAATGAACAGCCTCCGAAGTGGTTTTGCAATGTCACCTCCACTCTTTAGTTGACTGATCATCTCCTAGACTGGAGAATTTTTTTTTTTTTCCTCCATATTTGCCTTAGATTGTCAGCAAGGCTTCTTGGAATAAACATGCAGCCCTTGTGCTAGCATGTATGGTACATAACTTATCCTGTCCGATAAAAGAAAGCAGATGCAATACCACAGCTTTTTCACTTTGCAGTTAGCTTGCGATGTTAATTTCATTCTCTATTCTGCTGTGAAACATGTAATAGATAGCATTATGACAGCTGGATGGCTTTGGCTACAGCATGTTCAGCATTCTCTTTCCATCTCATCTTGCGATAAGAAGTCCAGAAAGTGTGGCAGAGCTTCATAATTTCCCCTTCCTTGGCCCCATAAAGAAACTAACTGCATGCATGGACACTTTAAGTGAACTGGAGCAGAAAAACTCCATGAGCGTAAGGTAGCGTAATACATTCATTGTCTGCAGCAAGGATTAACTGATCTTTCCTAAGCAGAGTTCCAATCTACTCAAGAGTAGCTAAGCATGGCTTCTACCTGCACATAAAATGCAGGCCTATACTGCAATTGATAGCTATGCTTGTGACTGATCACAGGAAAGAGGAAAATGCCATTCAATTTCTAAATCAAGGCAGTATAAAAGTCATACTATTCACATCTTTATTAACTCTTTGATTTAAAAACAGAGACAAACATTCAAATGCAAAAACACTTAAGGTGAAATTTTAGGGGGGATCTCACCAAACGTTAAGACTCCCAGTAAAAGAAAAATTCAAATTTTAAAAAAGGTACATGACTACATGCCAGTAAGATTAGTGGATATTGTAAAGAATTTTATTTTTCTTAACATGTTTGGGGATTTCATCCAACAGTTATAAGTTCTGCCACGGAGATTAAGCCTTGCCTATTATCTTTTTTTGAGAAAAAAGAAAAAAATATCTAGGATGACTGCAACATGTCCAGTGAAAAATATCAAACTGACAGAATTAAGGAAGTCATAATAAAGCGTGACAGCTGAAGGAAAAAGACCATTAAATGCCCTTAGCTATCCATTTAAAAAAAAAAAAAGAAAGGGTACCTGGCAAAAGCAAATCTGGATAATTTTCTCAACCATTTCACCTAAATACCTTATTTGGCTAAGAGCCACAGGATGATAGTTCAGAAGTTGTTCTTAGGTTGAAGATCTTGGCAACTTTTGTGAGGTCTCACCATGTTAGAAGACAGGAAGTACCACATTAGCAGGGCAAGGTTTGGTTAAATAGGTAGCCAGGTCTCTGTCACACTAGTAATACATGTAACGGTTCCACGTAACGGTTCCAACTGGAGAACTTCACCCAATAATGAAAAATTTAGACTACAGGAAAGATGTCATGCCAGCACTATCCCACGTAACCCAGATACAGAGTTGTCAGACCAATCAAGTCATACATTAGCTGCTTCAAAGCCGTATGTCATCTAAGTGCCTTAAGTCGGCCATCCTATTAAGTCTGTCTTCAAATCAAAATTGGAATGTCTTTCTGGAGGAAGGAAACCCCTAACACAACAGATATTGGAGGAGCACCAAGATGGTTAAGGGCTGGAGAACATGGCAAATAAGGTTAAACTAGCAAGCTAAATTTGTGTAGCATGAAGAATAGACAGCTAGAAGAGAACTAATGGACCTCTTCAACGGAGAAACTGGCATACTGACAAGGAACAACAGATACAGACTGCAACAGAGGAAATCCCAGACAGACGCAGAGAACAATTCTTTGCAATGAGGGTGGTCAAACACTGAAACAGTTTGTCCAGAGAGGCTGCGGAATCTTCACCCTTACAGATTTTTAGACCTTACACTGACAAACCCTGAAGTAACCTCATCTAATTTAAAGATTACCATCCTTTGAAGATGTCAGATTAGAGATTCATTCCAGCCTAAATTATTCTAGAACTGCTCAGAAAATAACACCTCCTGTTTTAGTATGTTGGCCCAGGATGTCAGAGGCAGATGGTGGTGGTATGGCAGTAGAGGTTGAACCTTTCCACCAGTACTGCATTCAGTTTTGTTGCCATGTGACAGATGGCAGCAAAGGGGCAGTCTAACAAAATTGTGTCCGATGTGGAAGCGTGTATGAAGCAAAGGTGTGTCACTGAACTCCTCCATGCAGAAAAAAAATGGCACCTACTGACAGTCACCAACACTTGCTGAACATTCATGGAGACCAAACAGTGCATATGAGCACAGTGACGCACTGCGCAGTGCTTTTCAGCAAAGTCAACAATAACATGAAAGACAAGTCACATTTCAGATGGCCGTGAACAGCTGTCACACCACAAAATGAAGAGTACCGCAATGAGTTTATTCTCACAAATTCACAAATTATGACCAGGGAACTGTGTACTAACAGCGTATCGGCTTCAATGCACTGGAAAGACTGAAACAGCTTTGTTTTGATGGCGGCAATGTAGGAATATTGCAAAGCTGTGTCTCACAAATGCTCATAGGAACAGAAGGAATACCCTATGCAAGTTTGTCAGAACCAATATGAGGCTGAAGGTGACAGTTCATTGGATTCACCTCATTACTGGTGACTAGATGTGGTGTCACCACCACGAGCCAGAGTCAAAACAAGAGTCCATGGAATGGTGACACGTGAATTCCTCAACAAGTTCAAGACTCAGCCCTCAGCAGGTAAAGTGATGTGCATTGTCTTTTGGGATAGTAAAGGGGTCATCCTTCTGGATTTCCTGGAAGACAAACCATCAATTCTGATCTCTAAGCTGAAGGCTCTAACATCCAGACTGAGGCCGTATATCACAGCCATCTTTCTCTTGCGACATAGTAACACCAGGCCCCACACCATTTTAAGACTGAGGAACGCACTGACAATCCTGGCTGGACTGTACTACCACAGCCACTGTGTAGTCCGGATCTGGAGCCTTCCAACTTCCATTTGTTCAGGCTAATAAACAATGGACTGTGTGGGGAACATTTTCTTAGCAATGACACTGTTATAGCAGCTGTTGAACAGTGGGGTCACCTCCACTGGTGCGAATTTTTACAAGCACGGTATTGCAGGTTCTTGTTAATCGCTGACAAAAAATGTATAGCCAATGGCAGTGACTACATTGAAAAATATTATTTTGTAGCTAAGAATTTGCTCTATTGAATAGTGTCACTGTGCTGTTTTCACAGAAATAAACAGACATTACTTTCAGCGGAAGCAAGTATTCTATGTTCTTTAACCAGAGTAATTTTTGTGTCTTTTCCTGATTATTTTTTTTTTAACATTGCTAAAACCCTATGGAAAAGACTGTAACCTGTACTGATGTGAACTTCATATCACTAGTATATTCAAGGCAGCTTAAGAGCACAAAATATATTACTTTCTTACTCTTGCTCTATATTCCTCAAAATTTCAGCCCCTCTACATTAACTCTACACTTGGGATTTTGGCTCTTCTGTTTTTGGGAGCTGGGGGAGACAGCAAAAGAGGTCTCTCTATGATCCCTACTTAATCCCAAAATAGAGTTTCTTGTTAAGCAGGTATTTACATTTACAAACGACCAATACAGAATTTTTTGGATCAATACAGAATGATTTTGGATTTTGCTATACAACAGAATGTTTGAATGGGCCTCACGGAGCAAATGATTCTTTTATAAATGAATAGAACTGCACAGTACCAATCATAGAACCATACACTGGTTTGGGTTGGAAAGGACCTTTAAGATCATCCAAGTCCCCTGCTATAGGCAGGAACACCTCCCACTAGACCAGGTTGCTCAAAGCCCCATCCAGCCTGGCCTTGAATGCTTCCAGGGAGGGTGCATCCACAACCTCTCTGGGCAACCTGTTCCAGTGTCTCACCATCCTCAAAATAAATAATTTCTTCCTACTATCTAGTTTAAATCTAACCTCTTCCAGTTTAAAACCATTTCCCCTTGTCCCGTTACTATACATGCCCTTCTAAAAAGCCCCTCCCCAGCTTTCCTGTAAGAAAAGAATCCTCACTTGGATCATGCTTCCTCCAGTAACACTGTTGTCATTCTCCCACCCCCATACACTTTTTGAAAGGTATTCAGTTTACATGATATATGTGCTTATTTGTTTTGCTGATGAAGAAGGCTTTACACCAAGGCATAACTGTATTATGCATACTGGGTATTAATGCCAAGCAACTGTGCTTTAAAACAAGATTTCGTTTTTTTTTTTTTTTCTCTCAGATAAAATTTTATAGCCATTAAACCACTTCGGCCATAATTCTATCAATATTCTTTCACATTTACTGAATTCATCACCTCCTCCTTCCCCCGATTGATATTAGCCTAAATAGTTATTCAGATTATCTTTCCTGACTTCTTCCCTGCCTCTTCCCCCCCCCAAAAGCAAGCAGTCTTCTAGATCTGGGTGGGGTAACACCTCAGGTGTAAAGTATTTTTAGCCAATTCTTTCAGAACTCCCCAGTGCAGATTACAAAGACTTGTTAGTAGCTTTTGTTTAGAAAAGTCTATCACAGACTCTTTGGTATCATCCTTGTAATGTCTAGATTAAGTACCTTAATCACCTGCAAGATACCACAGTGTAGCAGCTCTCTTCTACCTAAGAAACCAAGCAAGAATATATACTGTAATATTCTGCCTTTTCCATTTTGCTAGAAATTGTGTTACCATTGTCACCTACATGACACTTACTTTGCCTTATTAATCACAGTTTTCCTCCCAGATAATCAGTTTTCTACATTTTTTCATGTCCTACTCAATGCCATTTTTTTCTACTATTCTCACACTTATGCCTTACGTTGCGGGGGGGGGGAAGGGGGGAGGGCAATAATAATAAAAAAAAAGAGAGGGCTGTTGAATTGTCTCTTTCACTTTGCAAAGAAATCCAGACAGATTTTAACAGAATTTGCCCTTCATGGACAACCTCAATAATGGTTAACTATAATTTGGGAACTTGGGAAAATCCACCACTTTTTTTTCCTCTCTCTCATTAAAAAAAAAAAAAAAAAAAAAGTATTAAAGGTATAAAATTATATGAGATACAAGGAAAAAAAAATCATTTGGCACAAGTTGTTCACATGCAGTGTTTCTTTTACATTGTCATATCAACACAGAAGTATACCTTTCTCTATTACTGTTGAATTCTTCTTGATATCAGCCAGCTGTAGCTCTTTTCTGGCATACACACCTCTCTTGGCCTTAATTCACAGTCCATTTCAGAGCAGTTCTAGAAGTTTTGGTCTCTATCAGTGCCTCATTTCAAGTTCAAATAGCCTGCCTGCCTACTTTGCCCCAGTACTTTTCACTCCAACTAATCACATTTTTCCATCTGGACCACCCCACTGTCTACTGTCACTTCCCTATCCTTATCTTAAGCTGCCATCTACCTTTAAGCAATCCACACTTTCCATGTTTTCTTTGGCCTTTTCATGCATCTCTAATGCACCTTCTTTAGCTCAGAGACTTTCCAAATTACGTTAGTTTCTTTTACCTTCTCCCCTCTCCTGTCTCCCATCCTGTCCATTTTTTAATTGTAAAATGGCAACAATGCAAATGTATTAATTACAGAAACAGAACTAGCACATCTGTTCAATGCAGTATTTTCATGCACTGCATGCATAACTATAGCACAGTACATTAAGAAATTAAGAGTGCTGCTGTTACGTCAAAATTTGCTGCTTTAGCATGAGCTTTATTGTCTTCTTAGGTACCATCTGAGGGAGCAGACTGGATAAATATCATATTTTGACCTGTTTGCTATTTACAAATACATCTTTCTAAAAATTCACGTAAGAACACTTGTGAATGTTTATACTAAAAGATAAATGTCAGTTCAGCATCCTATATTTTGACCAGCTTTACCACCTCAAAAAGATGACAATTTAAACCACGAGTGGTTTAAGACCATTTAAGACCATGAAGCCAAAAATTCCCCCACCAAAAAAACCCAAACAAAGAAACCCACATCACTGATACATTCATAGAATCATTCAAGTTGGAAAAGACCACTAAGATCTAGTTCCTTCAATTTAACCTTCTTAATTCTGCACCCTGTTTAGGGGTCGGCTCACAGAAGGGCTATGGCTCTGTGTGCATCAACTGGTGTCACTACAGAGACAGAACAGTAGCAAGACAGTAGGGGTTGGAACCAAGCAGAAAACAGCAACATCAACAGTAAAAAAGTACTTCCTAGAATTTTTATTTTTAAAAGTCTTTAGTTTAACTTACGGAAACGTTTTTCAATAATTCCTAGTTAACATTCTCTCTAATGACAGTGACCCAAAATTAATTACAGCAAGAAGTGACTTCCAGGCTTCACAGAAAATTCCTGATTTAAAATGTAACAGAACTGGCATTTTGCCAACGTGGGGGATGGGCACCTAAGTGGAAAAATAGCTTCAATGGCCTCTGAAACATTAATGCAGAAAATCAGTAGCTCGTCTTACCTGTGGAGAACTTGACACGTGCAAAATGAACTTCCTCCTCTGAATAAGCCACTGACATTTAACTCATTTGCATAAGAATCAAGAGCTACAAGTAGAGTTCCAGGTCAGCCATCTTGATACTAAGATCTTATTTTGTTTATATAGCAGCATGAGTGTTATTTTCTATCCAGTCTGAGCTATGCTATTGTACCTCTCTGCTAGTAGCCTACATCCGCTTGTTAAAGCACGCTGGAACTGCCACTTATCCACACAAGTGAATCAACGTGTCACTGCAGCTCAGTGAGCATGCTACAGCCTCCAAGTGAATGTTGCAACTGCAAGTGTCCACAGCCGGAACTCTTTTGTGCTGCCTTCTGTGCTGCCAACTATGAGCACTGCAGCAACTATGTGCAGTGAGGTACCTCCCACATACCACACAGTAGTACCAACGAGCATAAATTTATTACAGCTCAGCAGAAGACAGCATACTTAAAGAAGCAAGCAGAAAAAATCATCCATGTTTTCACACACTAGGAATCTAAACTACACCTAGGTTCCCTTGCACGCCTTTTTGAATTCATCAGCATGGCTGTTTCTGCCCAGACACCAAAATGCTCCTGCAATCCATGCAAAGGCAAGTCCATGACACATGTTACTCGCTGCCGAGGTTGAGCCAGACTGCAGTTACAGCTAGCTGGCGCCAGTAAAAATTTACATAAAGGGGGCCTCATTTCAAGACGAAATTGCAGCAGAATATTGCCAAGCAAAGCTCCCCACCCCCACGCCTCTGAGACAACTACAGGTTCTAGAATATATACCTACCTATCTGCTTACTAATAATCCAGATCCGTGTCAAATGTCAAGTGTGGCTCCTACTGTTTATATAAATTAAAACTGATAATGGTCTCCACAAAAGAAATGCCACCTTGAAGCAGGAATGCTGAACACTATTGTTCAGAATAATTTTGGTAAGCATTCTGTAGTGATCTAAGTAACACTGAATAAATGCGTATGCTCAATGCTCATACCATCAGCTATTATATAACTGATATTCCCAGCCTACCAATAACAAATAACTATCACCTCCAAAGTAGAGCAGCTCCATTTTTAACCTACTGCTGACAGGTAACATGTTTGGCCATTTTGTTTAATTTACTATTTCCTTTTTCTTCCCCCTCCCCTCTCCTGTCCTCATCATGCAGGTATTGCTGTGGGCTTTGGTTTTTTTCCCGAGTACCTGAAAGGATATAGTGACAGGTAAAGAGAGAAACTTGGATTTTAGCCTCACTCTGACTTCAAATAGTTAATTTTTTAATTTTTGCTTTTTTTTTTCTTCCAAAGCTCTGTTATATTAACAAATAAATTGTATTTTACAAATGCTTACTCTAATAGTCACCATATTTTGGTGGGGAAAAAGGAAACCAGGCTTTACTTACTATTCATTGTGTTTACGTAAAGAATGAATAGTTGTGCAGTACCTTTCCCCAACCCCCCTCCTTTGTATCCTTATGAGAATCTCTTAGGGTATGACACAACTCAAGGCAGATAAATATACTATTTATTACGTTACACATAAGCATGAATTTGAACCCTGAAGAAAAGTTAAACCCACAGTATTGTGCTACACATCTAGCAGCACTGTTTTAGGTATGGTGTTACACCATTTAGCAGCACACAGAAAGAGGGAAGTGATGGAGGCAGAGGTGCTTGCCAATTCCAGTCAGGCAAAAGCATAGCCACCTCAGGATCAGAGAAGCCTGCTTTGCAGTCCTGACCTCTTCCTGCTCTCTACACTATTTTTCTTTAAAATGTTAACAATATCAGGGCTATATATAGCTGGATTACTTTTAAAGTCCCCTTTCCACTGTGGAAGTGCAATTTGCTGCAAGGCTGGTTCTAAGTTATTTAAACATAATACAGTTTACTTATCACACTATCACAAAGATACTGATTTTGTGTCTGAAAGTATTTAGTAATGCAAATTATTCTTCATTTGTTACAATTCAAGCTCAGAAGTTGTATCCAAAAGCCTGAAGAGATGTGCAAGGCAAATAGTATAATTTTTCCAAAATGATTGTCACAGTAGAATGATAGTTGTTAACTATTTAAGTGATCTGATACCACTCCCTCATTATCTCACATGCATCTTTTGATTTGTTACTTTCAGATAAACGTATGTATGTTAGCATATTTAAGCACTGCACAGAATACATCTTTCAGCGATGCTTTTGTCATTTGCAGAGTGAGTCATCAGATGAACATACTCAGAACTGGAAAATAAAGGCAACCAATTCTGCTTTTAAAAAAGCAAACACAACCTTACCCTCCTGTCATTTGCATTCCTTACAAACAGCAGTATCCCCATCTCCCACCCCAACTCTACATGTTTGTACACAAATACCAGCGTAGCAGTACAGTTCTCAACACAGAAAGCAGTACAAGTTAAAACAAGATCTCTAACTCATTTTATTTCCGAGCTCAGCGAATCCAGGCCAGAGCTTGCAGCCAGCCCTGAGGATGAGCTCTCCAGCTGCTGTCTGGGGGAGGCACCACCCCCCTTCCAGAACATTCTCTGCAAAGTCAGGCACACTCCCTTGGTTTTGCCTTCCCTTCCACTCCTTGTTGCATGTCACAGCATGTACACAGCTAGTTATGACAGAGCTAGATTTCAAATGCAGAATACTTTCATGTTGGGGAGGAGCTGTTCATTTAGTATTCAAAAACACATGAATTAAATTATAAAAAGAGAATTAATGAGAGGATATGCTAAGCCCCAGATCAACTGCAACATCTGTGCCCTGCAGCCAAAGCAGACTTACCCCTCCTGAACAGTAGCAGCGACCATTTTAGATGCTTCCAAAAAGGTGGGTTTGTTATTATTTATTTTTATATGGGAGAGTAACATTGGACAACAAACAAACAAAAAAGCCACTAGCATATTCCCTTCCAATCTTCAGGGATTTGCATTCCCCAAACCAAAAAGTCTGAAAAGGCTGCCTTTATTTCCCACATTCAGAACAGTCTGTTAAAAAAGAACAACCATCCAAACAAACAAACAGAAACACCGCACATGAATACAAAGCAACCACTGAAGAGCTTTTATTATTTCATGCTCTAGAAGCTAGTTACCTGGACTTTTCCTTCAAACATGCATGCAATTTTCTATTCTGTGATCAGAAATGACCTCAAAGAACAGATGTTTCAGTCAAAAGTAATGAGGCCAGTTGTGTTCAAAATAATTATTATTAGCTGTATGGTTTCAGTTGGTACATATGGTAGACAATATCCTAAAATTTTAAATGTCACAGATTGATTTATCTCAGAATAGAAAGGTACAGAAAAATCTGCTACAGAATAATTTGCATAAACATTTCATCAGCAAAGTTTGTCTTAAATCATGATGAAACCTGTCTTTAGTAGCTCAAAAGAAAAATTAAACATGGAAAAAAAAAAAAACACAAAGAAAATCTTACAGCCCTGGGCCCCCTTTAGGTGATACATATACATACAGCCCAAAACATCCTCTTTCCTCTGTCTTTGCCTATTTTCCAAAGCATGAAACAGAGCAAATAATTCACATAACAGCCACTAGCTCGGTAGCTCCCAATCACAAAAACATGATGGGGTCGCTCCCATGACTGCAGTACTGCAATGGATGGCTATAAGCTCTTCAGAAGGGACAGGGAAGGAAGGAGGGATGGTGGCATGGCTCTCTATATTAGAGAGTGCTTGAGGCTGGGAACGGTAAGGTTGAGTCTCTATGGGTAAGAATCAGGGGAAAGAACAACAAGGCAGACATCCTGGTGGAGGCCTGTTATAGACTGCCTAACCAGGATGAAGATACAGATGAGGCGTTCTACGAGCAGGTTACAGAAGTTGCATGATCGCCAGCCCTTGTTCTCACGGAGGACTTCAACTTCCCTGACGTATGTTGAAAATACAATGCTACACAAAAGAAACAGTCTAGGAGGGATGTAGACTGTATGGAAGATAACTTCCTGACACAGCTGGTAAGAGAGCCTGCCAGGGGAAGTGCCACACTAGACTGGCTGTTCACAAACAGAACTGGTGGGAGACATGAAGACTGGGAGCTGTCTTGGACAGAGTGACCATGAAATGGTAGAGTTTTCGATTCTTAGTGAAGTCAGGAGAGGGGCTAGCAAAACTGCTACCCTAGACTTCTGGAGTGCGGACTTCAAACTGTTCAGGATGCTAGTAGGGAGAGTCCCTTCGGATTCAGTCTTGAAGGATAAATGGGTCCAGGACAGCTGGTCAATCCTCAAGAAGGAAGTCTTAAAGGCTCAGGAGCAGGCTATGTCCCTGCGCCACAAGACGAGCCAGTGGGGAAGAAGACCAGCATGGATGAACAGGGAGCTTTTCCTGAGGCTCTAGGAGAAGAAGAGAATTTACCTCCTGTGGAAGGAGGGACTGGCAACTTGGGGAGAGTACAGTGACGTTGTTAGAATGTGCAGGGAGAAAATTAGAAAGGCAAATGCCCAGCTTGAAGTCAACTTGGCCGTTGGGGTAAAAGAGAACAAAAAAATTATTTTTTATATATAAATATATTAACAATAGGAGGAGGGCTAAGGAAAATCTCCATCCTTTACTGGATGCGGCAGTGAATGTGACCACTGAAAATAAGGAAAAGGCTGAAGTTCTTGATGCCTTCTTTATATGTCTTTAGAAGTCAGACCAGTTATCGTCAGGGTACTCTATACCCTGGCCTGGAAGTCTTGGATGGGGAGTAGAATAAACCCCACATGATTCAGGTGGCAAATTGTTAGAGACCTGCTACTCCACCTGGTCTGCCACAAGTCCATGGGGCCGGATGGGATCCACCTGAGGGTGCTGGCAGAGGTGATAGCCAAGCCAGTTTCCATCATCTATCAGCGTTCCTGGTCAACCAGAGAGGTCCCAGAGGATTCAAAGCTTGCCAGTGTGACTCTCACCCACGAGAAGGGTTGTAAAGAGGATCTGTGGAACTGCAGGCCTGTCAGCCTGACCTCAGTGCCAGGAACTGTTATGGAGCAGATCTTCTTGAGGGAGATCACATGGCATGCATGGGACAACTGGGGAATCAGGCCCAGCCAGCATGGGTTCACGAAAGGCAGGTCCTGCTTGACCAACCTGATCTCCTTCTATGATTGAGTGACCCGCCTGGTGGATGAGGCAAAGGCCGTTGAGGTAGTCTACCTAGACTTCAGCAAAGCCGTTGACACTGTCTCTCAGTGGAGAAGCTGGCAGCTTGTAGCTTGGACAACAGGTACCCTCTTTGCTAGGTAAACAACTAGCTGGATGGCTGAGCCCAGAGAGAGTGGTAGTAAATGCAGTCAAATCCAGCTGGTGACTGGTCACAAGTGGTTTTCCTCGGGGGTTGGTACTGGGGCCTGTCCTGTTCAATATCTTCATTGATGACCTGGATGAGGGCATTGAGTGCACCCTCAGTAAGTTTGCAGATGACACCAAGTTGGAAGGAAGTGCTGATCTGCCAGGGGGTAGGAACGCCCTACGAAAGGATATGGACAGGCTGGATAGCTGGGCTGAGACCAGTGGGATTAAGTTCAACAAGATCGAGTGCTGAGTCCTGCACTTTGGCCACAACCACCCCAGCAACACTACAAGCTTGGGGCAGAGTGACTGGAGCACTGTGCAGAGGAAACGGACCTGGGGGTATTGGTCAGTGCTCAGCTGAGCATGAGCCAGCAGTGTGCCCAGGTGGCCAACAAGGCCAGTGGCATCCTGGCTTGTATCAGAAATAGTGTTGTGAGCAGGAGCAGGGAAATGATCATCCCTCTGTACTCAGCACGAGGCTGCACCTTGTGCACTGTGTTCAGTTTTGGGCCCCGCACTACCAGAAAGACATGGAGGCCTGGAGCATGTTCAGAGAAGGGCAATGAAGCTGGCGAGGGGTCTAGAACACAAGACTTGTGAGGAGCAGCTGAGGGAGCTGGGATTGTTCAGTCTGGAGAAGAGGAGGCTCAGAGGTGACCTTATCACTCTTTACAACTACCTGAAGGGAGGTTGTGATGAGGTGGGAGTCGGCCTCTTCTCCCATGTAACTAGTGATATGACCAAAGGGAATGGCTTCAAGTTGTGGCAGTGGAGATTCAGGTTGGATGTTAGGAAATACTTCTCTGAAAGAGTGGTCATGTGCTAGAATGGGCTACCCAGGGAGGTGGTTGAGTCACTGCACCTGGCAGTGTTCAAGAAACATTTAGATGTTGTACTGAAGGACATGGTTTAGTGGGAAATGTTGGTCATAGGTGGATGGTTGGACTAGATGATCTTGGAGGTCTTTTCCAGCCTTGGTCATTCTATGATTCTAGGGAAGGCAGGGCTAATGGTAGTTGTATCTGCTCTTTACTATAGGAAAGCAGGAGTGAGAAAGCATCTAGAACAAGGAAGTTTAGACAGCACCACAGTAAAAAGTTGTGCTCCTTTTCTTTTAGAAAGGCAAAATACTGGTTGACTCCTTACCATACACACACACACAGTTACGTATATAAATATAAAAGTTTTGGTCCCTTGAGATTTGCATGATGAATTTATTTAGCAAATACTGAAAAATGGACGGACCTAAACCTACAAGGCAAGACAATGCATGAAAAAAAATATTATCTTGCTTTACTGGCAACTCCTTTGAAAATATTATATTCTTTATAAAACCACTGTAAAGTTTACAGCTAAAGATAAAATGTAACTGTTCTAAAATAATCGTAACGTGATTAAATATTCAAAATTCAAAACAGTTTCAAGTGCTTCATAACCATTTAGTTTTACTACTTAAGGAACCAATCAAATCAGCTGTCTCAAAATTATTTGCATGGTTAAAGAGTGTAGCATTAATTGAGCAATCCATTCCAGTTTGCTTTGAATCCTGCCTGAAATTGTTTGCTCCCAGTGTATCTTCTGAAATAGAAAATGCAGCTGTGCAAATTGAGACAATTCCTAGTTTTAAAAGGAACATAAAAATAATCAAGCTGTGCTAGAAGGGTTCCAGTCATTTACAATTTAGTAATGAACAAATATATTGAGCACTTCCATGAAGAACATGTGCACCTTTCAAAAAGAAAGAAAGAAAAAAAATACCAATCTGTACACTCCTTCAGAGTGAATTATTGTTGGGTATTTTTCTCTTAGAAATTCACATGTACGCAATACTGTTACCCCATTAGGGACTTACTTGCTTCTCGAAGCCTACCCGTTCAAGCTCACCTATCAGCAGTACAAAACTAATCATTCCAGAATGTAGCAGATCTCAAAAGTGGAGAAAATGCAAACAAGAACACAGATCCCAGCCTGACAATGCATCTATCTCACACTGAAAACAAAAGCTGAAGTTGATAATTCATTATACACAACTATTTCTAATTCAAGTAATGCACATCTGATTTATATATTTAATAAAAGCATCTCTTTGCATCCATTAGAATGCCATGCTTCCATGCGGGTAATCAATATTTTTCAACTACTAAAGAACAAATGAAAAGGAAAATACTGAAAACGTGAGAGGAAGGGGAAAAGGCTTATCTTTTCAGCTACCAGCATTACTCGGACTTCTGAAAAGAGAGATGTGTTCCATGTTAACACTGATTGCAGGACATAACATACCGCATGCATTCAAATGTCCACTTTACTGAAGAAAAACAAAAACATCCAACCACATCACACACTTTACTACAACAGAAACACTCTATAGCTCCCTTCTGAACCAGTCATTTCCTACAGCAATTCCAAAAATGATAATGTTTTTCAAAATGGCCTGTTATAAAGTATCCAAAGAACAAAGGAAACTGCAAACACAGTGGAGACAAGGAGAACTTTCCTCTAAAACACTGGCAATCTCTGTGCCTCATGCTTTTTTTGTAAAATGGAAGTCAACTTACTTAACTGACAGAAAGCTTTGGTTACTGAGCACCAAAAAAAAGCACAAAAAGGACTGTATGAAAGAACTGATGTGAATATACATTGCTGTACTGAAGTCTAACACATGTTAAAAACCACTCCTTAGAATGAAAGTCAAACACATATGCTACCTTCCCTTTTCATGTTCCCCTGAAAGAGGGCTTAACAAAACAGCAGAAAACAGAGCCAATACTGCTTGACAATTTTCATGTATACATACAGCAAAGCATGTTTTAGACAAAATTTCATCCCTTTTAGTGATAACAAAGTAGGAATTCAGTTATCATAAAGAATGGATTCCTTCTCCTTGCCTCAAAGAACGAGTTATTAACATCTGGAATTAATCGGGAACAATAAACAACTAAAATCACATAAACGGAAACCTCAGCAATCATTTGTAAGATGGGGTCAGGATGACGTGACTCATTATCTTATAGGAGATCAAAAACTGTTTGGGGGATGGGAAAAAGGAAGTCTCATTACACTACTAACATGCATTTATTACAAACAAGGCACATTTTAGCAAGATTTAAGTAGGCCTTACTGTCCAAGTTCTCACATGTTCCGAAGTGCCCAAATAGTTTCTGTCTCTTTAACTACCTTATCCAATCACAAGAGACCACTACAAACTAAACACTTGTTTAAGTCAAAAATGATTGAACAAAACTGCACTGGTGATAAAAACAAATAATAAGACTACCTACCTGCTTCACATGCAATCACACACTGGTATTATTCTTACCGCTGGCCTGTTATCCTAAAGCAGGAAAACCTTACAAGAACTAGATTTACAAGATCTACAGTTAGTTGAACTTAAGAATCAATCTGCCCTTAAATTCCCGTGTTTCAGTGATTTTTTTTTTTAATCACTTTCTTTTTACACCAGATACAAAGGTAAGCACACAGCAATGTCTCCTGAGAACCTGACATGCGTTACCTGCTCAAAGTACTGCATTTTTTTTGAAAATGGTGTACTGCCACTAACACTAGAAGATCATTTATGGAAACTGGTATTTCAAAACAAATTTAACCACAAAGTGCTTTGTTACAGGACCTGTAAAAAAAGCATGAGTCAACATGCAAAAATACTGAAGGAGTAAACTTTTAAGTATTTAATAAGGACTTTAACAACCTTTGTGTTACATTCACCTTCAGACACGAAAAATACTATGAAGCTATTCATAAACACTGATGAGTTACTCAGCTCTTCTGCTGCTTCTGAGATGTCTCATGAGAACTTCAAGTAACTTGCTATTTAATTACTCGAAAATTAACTAACACCTAGCTTAGGATCCCATACAGACCTTAATTAGGCAATTTAGACAGACGCAAACAAGAAATAAGTTAGTAATGTGGAAAAATATCTTCTTGTTTTTACTCCTTCAATCTGAGCATTGCTTTTCTTCTGCTTTCATGCTCTTGAACACCAGCCTATCAACTACATTTAAATGAGTTTCAAGCATGACAGATACCTACGCCACCTTCAACAAGTAACATGCAGTAAACACCTAAATGACGTGAAGCTACTAGCACTTTGAAACTCAGATTTAACGTAATAAAAGAACAATTTACTTTGAATCTTTAATTTTATTATTTGTAGCAGTTCTGCAAGATTTATACTACTATTATTCTTGAATAGTAACTAACTGCTACCTGCAAAATAGTTAATATTTACATAATTATTGCTATTCCAATGTATTTACGCAGGATTTGAAATTTTAATTTAACATTGGAAGAAATTAACTTGTTGAAAATATATCAAATGTAAATCTAGCCACTTGATAAAGAGCTTATGTTACGTATTAGTTAAAATATGAAGCAAGATTTTGAAAAATGGGCAGCATGCAGTAAGAGCTCTTCTGGCCTGGTAAGGAAGTAAACCGCAATTAAGTCATTTGTTAAGCAAGGTGTATGAGTGTGACCTTTGACCTCTTCTGTCCCACCCACTCTACCCTGTAACTGAGAAAGGACAGAGATTATGAATTAATCCAGTGACAGGGGAAAACAACACCATCACCACAATAACCACTCTCCTGCTGACAAGAAAAAGAAATTACAATTCTGCAGGGTATTTATATCGGTTACAATTTCAAATTTTGTTCAGCCAAAATTATAGAATTGCTTCTCAGTAAAGCAGAGCTGGTGCTTACCTCCAAGGTCCGAAGCATGTGATGCCAACAGCTCTGCTCATTAGCATACAATCAAGCTAAACTGCTGCAGTGAACACTTTGTCAGCCATTTTGAAACTGCACTGTCTCAGCTGCACTGAAAATGTGATTAAGATGGCTGCAACGTGCACTCAAGACCAGCCATTCAGTGACAACTCAGCAGTGGATAAAGCATTTATACAGCAGAGCACCTCCCTCTTCGCTACACTGCAACAAACTGCACAGGCAGAGGGGGGCCAGATAAATGGTTTCCTAAGACAGGCAGAAAATGGTTAATGCATGGCTGCAACATTACCAGTGGTGTTCTGAATAGCTGCAAAAAGAAAACAAAAATAAACAAAGACCTACTGGATATTAAAAGAGGCAGCCTTGCTAGGTCTGCAATCCAGAATTTGTATCACATACTTCAAATTCTCCCTTACTCCAGGCAGTTCAGAATCCATGTCACACATTAACAGCCAGAGACAGAGCCAAATCATGGCTAGGACTGACAAAGATTATGGATTAATTTTGAAGAGTAGACTTGTTTCTTTTTTTTTCCTCTTTTTTTTTTTTCTTTAAACAAACAAAAATATCTGTACCTTTTTACAATACCAGCTGTTTTGAAACATTAGTTGACCAATAAAGCAGTTTTACTTGGGGAAAAAAAAAAGGAAGACAGAAATGAGAAAGCTGCTAACAAAAAACCAAAAAACAAACAACAAAAAAAACCCCACAAATCAGGAACACTGAAGAACTTCAGTAAAGCCCAGAATCCACATACCTAATTCTTACATAATATATTGCATCACTTTTATAGATATGTTGTTTGATTTTTTTTTCCCCCCCTCCAGAGGCGTCTAGAATCTCTTCCGTAATTTTGCTAGTACTGCTGTTATTTTGGTTTTTAAGTCTGCTCCAGAAAACCTAACTGATTTGGGAATTCAGGGGGGGGGAGGAGCGATGGGGGAAGTGAGGGAGGGGTTAGGCACAGGGGAGTGTTAGAGAAATACATGACTTTAACACAAGTAGAAGATAATACAAGTTCCCATTTAAGATCTGTTCATTAGCACCAATCATCTGCCCTCATCCAGGCAACAGTGCATGTGATCTGGAGGGTGGACTGCCATATCTGCCTTGCTTCATCATGTAACCCTTCTAGAAAATCCAAATACAACTATTTTTAAATAACTGCAAGAACAGATGGAGCTATTTTGAAAGACATTAACACTGAATTATTCCCAACCTTTACCGAAGAAGTAGAACATGCCCTCCATCCATTCTTTTATGGAAATATCTAAGCTTATGTAACTGCACGTATCTGTCGCCAGTTGTAGCTGGTTATTTCAGGACTGATTATTCATGCCAGCAGAGATGTTTGGTGTACTCATCAGCACTAGTATCTGAAATTTAAAACGTTTAAATGCACTACTTGCCTAATACAAGGACAAAGAAAAAAGCATAGTTTACAAAGCAAGGGAAAGAACAGTCATATCCATGCAATCAACTACATAAATTATTGCACTCAATATTACAAAGGATTAAATAAAGCATGCTTGAAGTTCAGCTGCATAAAAGACAAGTCTACACTGAAACTTTTCTTTGTGAAGATCTATGACCTCATCAAAATTAACTTTGCAACAAATTCAAAATAAATGTTTTTGAATAACCACTTTAACTCCATGTTGCTTAAACTTAAGTTTAAACTTCATATATATAATGCCTTCAAGCTTACAGGGATTTACGGTAGCTTGCAACATCCTAAATCTCAGACTTACTATTTCATCTGTAAGTATGCATTCATTTTATTTTCTATTGTAACAATCTTTTAGAAGGAAGAGAAATCTGTATTTACCACATCTACAAAAATACTATATCAAAACCTGAATTCTGATCTGCAGTCCTAGATGTTCAGTGTAAACCTGGAATGTTTCCATCTGGAACCCAAGAATTACACTTGTACTATACTTATACTGTTCTGCATTCTCTAAGATTTGGTCTCGGAGCTCTCTAGTTGAAAACTCAGTATGTTAAATAGGTTTGAATAGGCATAACTACTTAGTTTAAATAAAAATAATAATTAAAAAAAAAAAAAGAGAGATCACTTCCACTGACCCGGACAAAATAGAAACATCACATTCTGACTGCAGTGGTAAATCACCTAATAACAAAGCTTCATGGACACAGAGGTGATGACGTGTTATTACAGACACCTAGTCTCAAAAAAAATCCATCTGAATGCTAAGAAACCATGGGAACATACTCAGACTTCACTTCCATATACTCAACTACACAGTTTTGTTAATGATTTAATAATATTACCTAAATTGAATATCAAAATAAAATCAGATGTTTAATTAAACACAAAATTGACATTTAAATAACTCGCCCATGAATACCTTGGTCCAGAAACCATTAAAGTGAACCCATATTAATGCAGAATTACTATATTAGCATGACACTGCAATTTTTTAATTGCTATTTGGGTTAGCATCTATACAGATTCTCCAAAATTCAGAAACAAATAAGGAAAATCAAGCATTTTTAAACGGATTCAAAACTGAATTTAAACTTCACTAACGTCGTATGTTTAGATTTTGCTTACACACAATAAAAACTCCCAACAACCTTAACTCTGCCCTCTTTCGATGAGGAGCCAACTCACTGTGGTACCATTTCAGAAAGTTCAAATATTCTAGTCACGTTAAATTTTAACAGCTTCTCTGTTCCAGCCTCGTCATGAACATCAAACAAGAAACTCAGAACTATACCCTGTAATTTCCGTAATAGTTTCATTGTTTGCTCATGAAAGTTCTATCAGTGGACCCCTCATGCCCTTCCACAATGTCACTAAGTAAGATCAGATTATCTACGTACTATGGTTTCTAGCCTAAAGAATCAAGAGAAGGCAGAATTTTCTTTTTTTTTTTTTTCTGACAGGGTTTTAAGTCACTTCACATTGCAGCATCAGTAAAAAGCAACCAAAGCATAAATCATTACTTTTGCTGAAGTTGTACATTTAAAGATTGGTCTATTGTATATCACCCACACTTCTGTGTTCAAACATTCTCAGTTCTCACTTACCCTCTTCTTTTGAGCAGTACGTTTATTAACATTAAGTAAACGAAACAATTATTGATGAAGTTCATGAGCAAATACTATTGTTTGTATGAATCTGATATAAAGTCCCAATGGATCACCTACTATCCTTTATTCCTATACTTACTTGGGACATTAGCCTAACTTGAAGAAACAACTCACACGTAGGACTGCAAGAACTTGTTAGATAAAAATTAAGCTATGAGTGAGTGGGGCAGAAGTCCACAATGAACATCAGACAATGAAAATTGTAATCAAGGGAAGTCAAAGTTCTGAGTTCTTCCTACAATTCTAGGTTTGAGACAATTATGGAAACATCTTTCTGCCACGTTGGGAGTCTTTTTTTTTTTTTTTTTTTTTAAATTTAACACTTCCGTGTAGCATTGTCAAATTGAGGATAATGCACAGGACAGAACAAAGTGACAAAGCCTTACAAATATGCAGGTTATTTCAGCAGCTAGATGAAATATTTGCATTCATATACCTCCTACGTATATTAACTTAAACCATTTTCACAAATTGGATCTATAAAAGAAAAATATTTTTTCTGTATGTAAAATATGTAGATTACACGTACCAAATACACTGCATTATGTCACTTAAGTATCTTAATAATGAAGCTACTTAAAAATTGTTTTGCGGACAGCCATCTAATCCAATTATTTCTTCCAGGAACAATCATCCAATTACACTCTTCTGAGAGCTGATAACTCAGAAGTACACTTTTATTCATATACAACATGCACAGCTCAAAATCAAACATCTTAAATCCACCCACTGTGTTCTTTATTGTTCATTTAAGTTACTCCTAAATCACAGTAACATAAGGGGCTTTTATACAAACACATACATAGTATTCCGAATTGCTCCAGAGTGACATGATGGAAGCTGAAATACCTGCACCTTGGTTGTTTGTATTTAATACTACCTGGTTACTATTACACCTTCAGCTACAACACCAGGGAATCATTACTGAAAAAGAGGTGTGGAATGGGAGAGACAAACTTGCTGTAAAATACACTGACAGTTTTAAAAGTATACATCAGTGATACCAAACTAGATAATGAGCTAGAAATTGAACCAACAAAACTATGTTTCCTGCAAATTTATTAGCAGCCTTATCACTTTTTGTCAGAGTGACCCCAGGTGCTTTACCACACCAGGCAAGATACGTATTGGGCAGCCTGAAGTTGTACACTAATGTGACGGCCTCTATACTGCTCTGACATACCTATGTCCTGACTGACCAGCTAGCTCTCACACCAAAACAATGCGGTATTGTCAGGATCTCCATGTCTCTTTCCTCACTGGAGAGAATGGCAGTCTCTCCAAACCCCTGCTGCCTATTTGCACAGCAATTTCAGGAACTGTTTTTGAGACTCACCACTGTCAGATCTGTGGAAAATGAACAAGTCTTTCAAAACTTTTTGAGAATACATCAACTGATAGACAATAATCACATAAAATAGGGCTATCATAGTAGAAGTGTGCAGGTTTCTGATAAAACTTTGTGGGACTGTAACACAATCAAGACTCATTTTGTCATGTACTGTCCGCTAATTTATACTTAAACATTTTAACACTTTTTCCTTATTAGTGGCATATCATAAGTATGATTTAACAACATTATTTAACATTCCCAATACACTTTTAAAATACTCATGGAACATTCATTTTTCACTAACATTCTGGTTTTAAACAGTGCTTAACGTAACATCAAATGAAAACAGAAAACAAAGCCATGTAAAACTCAAGTGCAATTGCAATTCTACTGTCCACGGATGTTATAGTTTTGCTCTATGTACACAAATGGAACAAAATAATCAGAAATTAAAACATGAACGAAAGCCAGAATATGCAACTGAAGTAAAAACGAAACTAGACACACATTTCTGAATCACAATACCATTGTTAATACCCGGAAAAGAAATAGAATTCATTGGTCTAGTTCTGTCCATACCAATCTAAAAGAAACTCATGTACTCTGAAGATACAGTTTCTGTATCACAACTTTTTATCTCTGAAATTGATCACACTTGGTTTTAGATTTTGATCTGTAGACCAAAATTAAACTTGAATAATTAGATGCTTCCAAAGATCTAAACATTCTATACAAAGTCAAGGACTTCCTGACTCCCATTGCTACAGAAATGGAGAGAGAAAAAAAAAAAAAACAAGTACGAAAAGTGAAACACCTAAACACACTATTATCACAGCATGAAATTCTCTAATGAAAATGAAGACTCCAGAACGTTACAGGAAATCTTGCCTTTGAAAACGTACACAAAACTCTAAGGTTGACAAAAATTGTTGTGACTGAAAGACTCAAAACTAAAATACTATAGTTACCGCTCTCGAGATCAGCCACTAGGCTGTAACAACCAAAACAAGACTGAGCTGTAGGAATTTAAAATATGAGATATTATGCAATTCTCTTCTAAACTTTATTTAGAGATAAGACACTCCAGAACTGTCCCATTTAACACAAACTAGTTGCATACAGAGATACATTTTCCTCTAAAGCAATCTCGATGCTTCTTAACGAGCTGTCAAAAAAGAAAGAAATCAGGATTTCAAAAAACAAAAAAGGAAAAAAATCCCACATAACAGTCACCATTCTATCCGAAAACCAGATAGAGAGTGAGGTAAGTCACCACAGCTTCAAACATTGCTTCTTCTGTGAAACCAGGACAGTTGTTTTTTTTTCATATACTACAGGACTTATTGTGACAAGAATAAATAAAATTCCTGACTTACAAGCATACACTACGAAAATGCGATTTGTGCTGACCAGTTTTCAACTGCTACATACATGTGGGCAAGTCCCTCACAGCAATACCACATACAGAAGTCAATAGCGCACTCATAGTAGTAACAGAGAAACACTGTATTTATAAAGAGAAACGTTATATAAAAATATATTGGATAAAGAAAAAATAGAACCACAAACGTTATTTAATCAAATTTTACGATTTGCAACTAGTTTTCCTTATCAGTATTTCTTAGGAAAATTGTAATCTACATCTGTATCACTGAAGTAATTTCCACAATAAATTCACAATATGAACACATAACTAACATACATTACAGAAAAATGCTAAGTGGAGAGCAAACGACAAAAATACACTCCCGCAAACTACCAAAGAGAACGTATTGATCAAGTATATTTTGGCTTTACTGTCTACATTCCATAAATAATTGAGATTTCTGGCATAATTAAAATTCCTGCCAGTAAGTGCAGGTATGCCTAATTAATATTTTTACTATTAAAAAAAAAACCTAACATCTAGATTTAGGGAAATTGATGTTGTCTTATTTTGGGAGGAAAATACAACATCTGGTTTAGTCATCTACTTTTCAGCCTGAAAGCATCTTCTACTTATTATGGAAAAAAAAAATCTTCTCCCAAAGATCACGGTCGAGCACATTGAAAATGACAATATAGTTACTAATTAGAAATTAGTTACTAAAACAAGGTTTTAAAAACCGTTTAATATTTTTAACTGTTAGCTTAATATTCTGCAAAATGAATATTTAAAATTATTTTTATGGTGTTCAAGCTCTTGGCTAGCAAGATCACGTTCCCTGGTTGAGGGGTAAAGCATTTGTCTGTATATACAGAAACCGTGCTGCCTGTCCTTGCATCCCAAATTCTGGAAGCATTATCAGAAGACCTTCTATAGGAAAAAAAACATCATACTAAAACTGATGCTGAGCTTCTTCATATGTGAAATGGGCAAACTAAAGCAGGAGGTATCAGCAAACACAGAGTATGGAATGTATGCATGTCTGCTGGGATTAGGATCTTATTGAAAACAGACTTGGTAATGGATGGGAAATGAGATCTAAGAGGTTCCTCAAAAACAGCATCAGAATGACTGTTTAAATTGATCTATGCAGTATGGTATGCTACTATGAATCAATTCTGTTAAGTATGATCAATTTCAAGTCTATACAACAGCCAAGAGCATCTTGTCAAATTAATTCATACAGCAAAATACAGAACTGTGCCACATTATCACAAGAACATCAGTTCAGCACTGCTACACTTGGTGGCAAGGTTGCAAGTGATAAGAAGGCTTTTACTCTGAGCAATGTAGTAAGTCTACTAAGCTAGAAATAGAATAATGAGAACATGGAGACCAAGATTCTTTGAAAAGAACACACAATGAGCAGTTAATTACAAACAGTAACAAGAAAAATTCCTACATTTATTCAGTAGTTAATCATAAAAATGTACTGCTATCCAAAATGAGTAGTGACATTCTTTTCTGCATTATATGCACATAGGAACTTGATCTGGTTATTTGTGAAGCATATAAAATAGTAACAAAGCTACCAAATGTGAGAAATAAATAGTGGGTTTAATTGCCATTATTCATGAATAGTACAAGTCCCCACATAAGCATCAGTGAATTCATTTTATGCTAGGTTCTGACAACCACTATTAGTCCTACCTCAGTGGTCTGAAAACTGAGAAATTACCTACCCATGACCACATATCAAATAGAAGTGTTTTCTGTGCATTTCTCCCTATTCCACCCAAATAATTTCTAATGTTCAAGGTAATACTCTTTCATACCTTCCCCTGGGACTGCACAAAACAGTAACTAATCAGAAAACCACAGATATTTTCTTACATTCATATAAACTCACCTGTGTAGAAAGTTCATATATGAATTTTTAATTCTAGTTTTAATCAGACATTAAACACGCTTTCCATATTTTTAATTATTTTTATAAAAATTAGTAATGGTAGTAAGTGTAACCAGGAAAAAAATATATACTAGACGATGTCTCAAAATGTATTCAAGCTTGCAAGAGAAAGCCAAACAGCATGCTTGGACAATATTCTGATCTTGTAGATGCAAATCCCAATGAATTTGTTGATAACAATATTACATTTACTTGTATGGTCTGGGAAATTCACCAAGCAAGACTGCGTTATCAAGCGTTATAGCTCTGCTATTTAGAAACCTTGTTCAGTAAGCTAGCTAGATGTACAAAATGTTATTTTTCTGTGGTTGCGCAAGGGCTGCCATATTAATCTCAATGCTTGTTGCCAAAAACATTTGAGCTGGGCAGTGTCCATCTCATCTCTTCCCCCAACAATGCACCCAATTTTTCCATCCAAAAAACCTACTGGTGATAATGGTCACACTGTCATTCCAGCACGTGAAGTTATTACAACATTACTGTTATGCAACAGAACATTCTAACATAGACACTCCCACTGAAGATCTGTCAAGGATTAAGAGATCCAGTGTGCTACACCCCTGACAGGCCCTAACATCACATCGGAATTAGAATGTAGCGCTTAACTATCAATTCAGTTTCAATATTTTAGTTATTTAAAGAACATTACGAGTGCACATGCGCATTCTCTACAGGAATACCTGACACATACATTTTGTTTGACGCAGGCCTCTATGTCAGCCTCCCATGCCATACAGCTTACTGAGGACAAGGCATACGTAAGGCACAACATGGCCTTTTCTTTCTTCTGCTTGGTGTGCAAGCCCATGCGCTTCAGGAACTTCCATCTGAAGTCCCACCAGCGTGCTACGGAGCACAAATAACAAGGGAAGCGTTTTTCTCCTTGCTGTCCCCACAGTCCACACAGCGCAGCGCTCCGAACTAGCGCTCGCGATTCTCTGGAGGAAATCCACCAGCAGCAGACAGCACCACGCAGGCAGCTCTTCCCAACCCCGGCACAGCACCCAGCGGTGTGTTCGAGGCGCCGGGCGCCGCTGTTCCACGTCAACAGCCGCGTGGCGCTGGTGTGCCACCGCGCCAACACCTCACCTCAGTGTTCGACGGTCACGCAGACACCCGCCGGGGGCTGCAGGGCACTCTGTCCCTCCAGGACCCCCGCACGGCAGCCACGTGCCCCCCGTCCCACGCCACACCTACCTGTGAGCCGCGGCCGCCGCCGCAGGGGGTCCTCCACGCGTGAGGGAAGGAGGAATGCGCGTCCCCGCGCCACGCTCCCCACCTGCTGCCACCTCTGGGCGAAAACGGCAACACGCATGCGCGCCGCCGCCTGCACTGGAGCCGAGTCACGTGCTCCCATGCAGTATGTGCGTAGCTGCGCTGCTGTGTGTGTGCGCGCGCGGCGCGTGTGCAAAGCTGCAGCCCCGGAGCATGCGCACTGCCGCCGCCTCCGCCGCCGCCGCGCAGAGCAGCGTTCCACACAGAGTGCTGCCGCTGCCCGGCAGCCGCGGAATCCCGAACGCCGCCCACCGGGTTTCCGCAGTACCTGCCTCTCTGTGCCCGCGCTGTTTCTGCCTCAGCGCCCGGCAGCCGCCGCTCCCGTTTCCTCCGCGCTGCCGCCGTAGATTCAAAATCGGAACCCGCTCCCGGCACCAGCACCGCCTCCTCCCGTCGCACGCGCAGGGCCGTTATGCAAATCGCTCTCATGTCCCCTCCCCTCTCCCGGTTGGCCCCGCCCCTTCCGTGGCCGGCAGTGGGGCTGCCCCGGAGCCGTCCAATACCGGAGCCAGTTATCCTCGCGGCATGCAAATGAGTCCCGATATATTTAAATGAGCGCGTGGCCCCGCCCCCTGGGTAGTGGCAGACGGTTATTCGCGGTCGCGCGCCGGAACGAGGGGCGCCCCGCAGCCGCTGCCGCCAGGGGGCGGTGTGGGGAAGCTGAGGGCAACGGGCTCAGCCCTCACCTTTCCTCGTTTTTCTTTCTTCCCCTCTCTTCCCCTCCCTCCTTCCCCCTTCTCGTGGCTTCCTGCCCCAGCGGTCATGGGCTGTACAGTGCTGAAGACTCTCTGGCACCTCAGAAGTCCTGCTGGAAGCTTGCTGGGCAACTCTGAAATAACCTGCGTTATCAGCAATGTGTGTTCACGTGCTGTATGTTCCCTACAGCTCCTCTTGTCCAGTCACTGGGTTGTGAGCAGAGTAACTTCAAGCTTTCGCTGTGGCAGGCAGCGCCTGAACAAATGATAGAGGCTGTTAGCTTTTTTTTGTGTGTGTACCTAACTTTGTGTTTCCAGTGTTCCGAGATACCAAACAGTGCTGTTGGCTGTGCTTTGAGTAGGTCTGTGGCACACAGCTTATCTGAGGTAATGCGTGGGTCAGAAATGTAAGTGGCCATTTCCTACCTGCCCACACTTTCTAGCTGAGGGCTGTGGATGGGAGGGAAGGAAGGCTTGGAACATGCTTCAACCTGAGCCATGACCTGGCACATTTTGTACTGTAGCCAAAGGCAGAACTGACTTGCCAATAGCTCATCGGTCCTCCAAGGCACTCCTCAGTTCTGAAAGAGAAAATGGTGGCTATATCCTCAGATAGGTACAAAGATGCAGTAAAACATTTAGTGTTTTCAGAAGAAATGCTTATGTATTGTCTGTGCTAATCTAGTGTGGAAGCTCAAGTATTAGTCATCTATTAACTGTAATGGAGAGTTCGATTTCCTCTTTGTTAACACCAGTAACACTGTCATTGTTCCTACTGAACCTATGAAACAGACACTGAAACATGGCATCCTATCTCCTTCAAGAGTATGCTAAATACTATTGTCTGAAAAACGGATTCACTACCCAGTGTGCAATGTGCAAATTCCCACACACTCAGTAGAGATGCTGCTTTTTACTTTGGCTAAGGTGCCATTGGAAGTTTCCAAAAACCAAGCACAATAATGCAAGTTTCTTCACCATATTTTTACATTAAATTCTCAAGTATTCTGCCTAATACAGAAGAAACATCTACTACCTACATATTCATGAGGCTAAGCAGTCATGACGCTCTGTCCCCTTTTGGCTTTTCCAGCCATCTGCATTTGCATTGGGTTGCTCAGGGGTCTTATGTTACCCTTGGTGGTCATTTGGGGAATGCTCCTTTTATCCTCATATGGTCACCTAAGAACAAACGGAACAGTTCTCCCATTGCCAGTTTTCCAATGGGGATCAATTGTCCTTGATTAATCAGACAACATAAATGGCTAAGATGTTCTTTAGTTGAAGCAGTACTTAAACAAAGAGTTCTGTGTTCATGTTGATTTAACAAAGACAACACCCACTCCTTTCCAAGGGAAGATTAATATTTAATTTACATGTATCTTCCCGCTTAGAAAGTTTCAAAATATCTACCTAGTATCAATATCAAGTGAGTTTTTGTCAGTCACATACAAAACAACATGACCAGTTGTGGTCTGCGTTCCTGTAAGTAATGAAACAGTATTTACAGCGCAGCAATTATGCAAGTTCTGTCAGATGTGCTCTACAGATTGAGTGGTAGTGTTTTAGGATGCTGTCATTTCCCATGGTTTGCCTGGGATCTTCCTGCTAACCGAGATGGAAGAATGAAATGTATGCATGTGCCCATAAACTTCTGTAAACGCATCTGCAGTAGTACTTTAAGCAGGTGCACTAGCTTGCACTTGAACCACTGAAGTGTGAAGATTTTGCTGTGCTATCTCTGCTACTGGTGCAGCAATTTCTAACAGAGGATGGCAGACACCTGAAACAGTAAACTCTTGCAACTAGTTTTATGGAGCTGTAGTGGAAAACTGTTATGTTTTGTCTGGGAAAAAGAGAGAAGCAAATTTTTCTTGGGTATTATGTGCTTTTGCGTACAGTCAGAGGCAAAGCATTCCAGAAAGAAAAGGCTAGAAAGCACCAGAAGTGCATGGTTACTAGCCATGCCTATTGTTTATTGAAATTTCACTGCTGGTGAGCACTTTATCAGGAACCATGCATATACATCTTCTGAGAGTCAAACAGGAATGAAAGCTTTGGAATGAAGGAATGAAGGCTAAAATATGCATCTTTTCAGAAGACCACGTATTATTATAGTAATGTTTCCAGATAACTACTGGTGATATTCCAAACAGATTAGTATGAAAGCCCTTAGAGCAATATAGTGTTTCAGTGACCACAGTGCATTTCTTTTACCTGGAGGGAGAATGAGGAAGGAGGTTTTGTCACCCTAAAGAATGTATTGTTTATTAAATATACAGTTAGGAATTAATTTGCTGCTATTACCTTTATTTATTTCTCACAGATAAATAGGAAACATAGAAAGGCACCATGAAATGAATGATTACAAAAATATTTCCTGGATCTTAGAGGTAAAGATAATACTGAAAATCTGAGTGCCTTAAAATATTTATCAGGCATCATATGTGTCTCCATGTGGTGATAGGACATAGTTTAATCAGCAACTGAGGGGAGCAGTTGACTAGTAATAGAAAAGAGTGCTGCTGATTTTGATTATCCCCAATGTCTAGACTGCTGACAAGCTCTGTGTGTTGCAAATTCTTGTAACATTCTACTGTTCTTTCAAATTCTGAAGAGTTTATACTTCATTCATGAGAACAGAAACAGAAATCTCAAGGAAGTTTGGAGAGCCAGTTCTGTAATGAAATACAGAAACATGAAAGACGCAACTGAAATTTCACAGCTAAACATTTGGGAAATTTTCTACAAGACCCATTAGACCAATGGTTATTTCTTAAAAATTAGTCCTAAATATTTCAAATACTATTTAGAAGATGTTATTAAAAATTATTTTGTTAATAAATTAAACATTTACTTGAAAAGTAACAGGAAACAAATGCATACAACATTTTATATAGAATTGCCTGCAAATGTATCTAGTATGTATTCTTTTTTCACAAAAAGAGAATGTGACCTTTTCTGTTCACCAAATGACATAAGTAGAATATCGTAAGTTTGTTTGCTCCGTAACAGTTACAGAAAGACAAACTATAGAAAAGCAAACAAAATTAGTTGAATTTCTTTTCAGAACTACTTATTGTTGATTACCAAAGAAAATAGTTTAACAGAAACTCAGCATCAAAATTATTTTTAAAGGGAAATACATATTTCCATTCTTCTTTTAGTTTGTGAAAATTGTGGTTTAATTATTGCTTCAAAATAGTTCTACAGAAATACAAAAGAATACAAAAGAATACTCCTGATTATTTAATGTCAGTGTTCTTTTTTTCTCCTCTTTTTCAAGCAACATTCTTTAGCTTAAAACAACAACAAAAGCACACAAAACAAACAAACAAAAACCCACCAACAAACAAGAAAAAATCCTTCAAAGTTGTATGAGTGTAGCTGTTACCATAAGGAAGTACCCTGCTATGACATTTTAGATAGCAGTATAAGCACAGTGGGTTAACAAATGTGAAGAGCAATGACATTATTTAAATAACCAAATCAGCAGTTTGAGAAAGGGAAAGTCCAGGTTTCTGTTAACTGCTCTCACTGAAGGCAGACTAGTCATAAATTCAAAAGACCAGTGGTATCGGTTTATATTGCTCAGCCTCTTCACAAGAAAATTAAAATAAAAAGTTGATAAGAAAACCTATCTTTAGCAACTTTTCTCTATTTGCAAAATTCATTTTGTTGCTGCAGAAGTGATGTGTAAAGCAAATGCTACACTGGAATTAAATCTTTAAGATACTAAAATTGTAACAACACAAAAAAGTGTATGTCCATTTAGTTTGCTTTCATGAACCTCCTAATGTGTTAGCTTTGTAATGTTGCAGGTGAAAAATAAAATGGATCACAATGCACTTCATAAAAATAAGAAAATGAATATATTCTGTGCAACAGGATTGCTTCTCAATGTTCTTGATTCACCACTGAAGTATGTATATAACATTTCATTTTCTTATTTCTAGGTAACTGTCACCGGGTAGCTACCAACTTATGAATGACAGATCACTAATAGATGATTACATGATCCTTCTGTCTCTCTGTCAAACTGTGTTACAAAAATGAGACTTAACAACCTGAGTATTTCCTAAAGATTACTTCTTTTCATAGGATTTAGTAATTGCTAATGGAGATATCGCTTAGTCACAAATGAGGATGATGAAAAAAAGAAAGGAAAGCAATGCACAAAAGAGTTAAAGCTGTCAGTATAAAAATGACCTTTTTGAATACATTAAATTAGTGGCTGTTAAATAAATAAAAACATGATCATAAGAAATGGTTAGCTATACAGAAAAGGGAAAAGTAATTTAATTTGTATATTTTATTTGTAAATCATTGCTTGAAAATATACTATTGTAAGAGGTCACCTTGCTAAATAAATGACTTTTGAGACTGGAAGATTTACATTAGCTTTTCTTTGTAATTGACTATATTAATAAGTATACCTTGCATAGTAATTAATTAATAGGATAGAATGATTAAGATTTCTCTAATTATATACAGGTCCTGTGCGAGGCAAAAGAAACACCATGATATCAGAAAGTAATTTATCTAACAGAAATATGATAATATAATTTGTAATTTGTATTTTAAAAATGTAAAATAATTTCTAATTTAATGATTTAGGATTACAAGAATTTCACTAAGAAGTCTTAAAATTTCACGGCAAAATTGCATGGTGTCTTTCTGATGAAGAAAAACAGAGGATTATTAAAATTCATTTTTAATGTATGCATTTTTAATTTTTCTTTTCAATACAGAACCTTAAATCTCAGCAAACAGGAATAAACCTATGAGAAAATGTTATGATATTTCCTAAATTTTTTAAATCATAAACTTGACAACATACAATAAGCACAAAAATGGTAAATGTAACTAAAACACTGGATGATTTTTTCCCATAATTCAGTGAAACTATTAAAGGTATTTTCACTTAAGTTACTTTTCACTGTAGGTTAACTGCCTTCCAGCTATGTGACTTTTGTAAAATATATGTAGGTTGCTCTGAATGTAATGCCTCCTATTTATTTCCATGAAAACTACAACAGATACAAAGAGCACAATAACACAATTTGATAGAGCAAATTCTCAGCTACAAAACACTCTTTGTCAACATAGTCACCACCATTAGCTGTGCATTTTCACCACTGATGAACAAGAGCCTGCATGCCATGCTCGTAACAATCTGCATCATTGGAGGTGACCTGCTATTGCTGTTGCCACTGCTGCAATACACCACCCATCTCCTCACTGTGCCAACATCCATAAATGTTCAGCAAGTGTTGATGAATGTCAGTGGGTGCAATTTTTCCTCATGGTGGAATTCAGTGACACACCTTTGCTTCATATGCATTTCCACATCAGATGCCATTTTGTCAGACTGCCCCTCTGCTGCCATATCACCAACATCTGCCTCTGATATCATTGGCCGACATAATAAAACAGAAGGCATTATGTCCAGAGCACACCTTGTGCTAACATTGTCTATTACCTTTAAGAGCAATAAAATACAGAAACTGGGAAAAATCCTAAATCTGGTCTACTTCTCTCATATTTAATAATAATTTGTTTTGTTGTTGTTAGTTTGTTTTTAATAAAATGTACTAATGATAAAGAAAATGTTGCTTGTCTCTTTCAATAAACTTACACTGGGTGGCTTTGTTGTATTAACTTATCTATTTACTGAGCTGATGTGTTTTAGATTAAAAACCTACTAGTCTTTTTTTTTTTTTTTTAATCTTAGTGCTCTTCTCCCTCATCTAACTTCCACCTCCTGAAATACAAACTACAACTAACTTCATTTATGTTATTCAAAGTTGTATTTTGTACCATATGGATTGATATACTTCAGTCACAAGTGCAGAGCTCAATGATGAAAAAGTAGTGACAAAAACATGTTTTCATAACTCATTAAACTAGTTTCTAATATGCTTTGAGATATACACAAGTATCATCTGCATTGTTTACTGTTACGCTTAATGTTTAGCTAATGAGTCTATCAGACTTAATAAGTTATTTTAACAACATGTTACCTGACGGACAATTGGAGTCTACTAAACAAAGATCCTTCTCCAAAGTCTAAAAATTTAGTCAATTCTGAGCAATGATCACAAATCTGTTTCCTGGAAAGAAGAGATTTTCTCCTATTGTCCAAATAACTGTTTGATATGAGAAAGTCGGGAAATCCAGTTGTAAAAATGGTACTTGACATATTGAAGAACCTTAAAGTTATGAAAGTTCTCTTAGCTTTATTTATTTTTCTTGCAGCTTATTTCGAATCACTAAAAGTATTCATGTGGCAGCAGTGGAACAGTTTGCTTTTCATCAAGTTTATTAACCATGTATTTTTCTTTATACAGTTGTCTATTTATTACTTTGGAGATAATAGTTCTGGAAGTAGCTTGGTGTTGAAGAGCCCTCCTCCCTAAACATGCAAAGCAGTACTGTTGTAGCATTGTTACACAGCAGAAGTTGAGAAATTAGCACTCAGTTTTAACTCTCATAATACTTTTTGGATGAAATGTGCTTTACCTCCAAATTACACATAGTTTTACGAGCATGTCTTATTAACCCTTATCCAATATTTTTAATGCATTTCTTGAAACAGGTGAAGAAATTTAAAGAATATGTCTGATGTTTCCTCCTGTGAGTTCTCTGAAGAACCTGTTTTGACCTGTTGGAAGAAATGTATCTGAACATCACTGTGGAATGTAATACATACAAGATGTCTTTAGTAAATCAACTATACAGATGATCTGAAATTGTGGGCTGATTTTTTTGTAGTCATGTTATTGACCTAGTCTAAATGAATGACAAATATTCGACCTATTCTAATGTTTATAAGCACATACTTTCAAGTGAAAAATGTCAGCACCATTTAAGAATAAGGCTTATCCTCGGGGTGATTATCTTACCTCAGTTTCTTTTTCTCAACTGTAACCTTGGACTTTTTTTTTCCCCAATGAAAGACTTGATTTAGATTTTTCCAGAAAGTGGAAGACTTACAGTTTAACAAATCTGAGAGGTATCAGACATACAAATTTCTCAATAAATTATGTGAACTTGCAGGAAATTGCCAGTGAAGAATCAGATGCGGTGTAGTTCAGTTAACAACTTGAAAAGGTTGACTTGAAACTTGAAATTTGAAACTTCGGCTTAGCCACAGTGAGCTTTTCCAAGAAGGGGTTATTTACATAATAACACGGACTCTGGAATATCTCACGGTCTTTTCAGTTGTTTTTTGAAAGGTCTCTCCTTTTTTCCTTCTTTTTCTTTTGTCTTAAACACATTAGGATGATCAGCCTTGTAGTCTGCTGAAAGCTTTGTAAACAAAAAATTGTGTGGCTATCAGAAAAGAAGTATGATATAAAAATGTGCTTGTCTGGGTTTATTCATGTATTGGTTTTGTTACTGCTGTTATGTTGCCTGCTTGGTTTGAATTTTCTACATAGTGACTTAGAATGAAAATGAAGGGCAACTTAAAACTCATTGTATTTATACCAAACCTAAAAAAGCAATTATATATATATAGCTTGTTGAAGTTTTATTTTTGCTAGAAGTCATTGTGAATAAAATTTGAATTTCAAGATATTATCTTGCTCTTAAAGGTTTTCCTAATTGAAGTTGTCATCTGGTATTTTTTGCCCAATTCTGAGTACTTTCTCATAACTTCCTCCTATGTCTTGTGGACACAAAGAAGTCTAAGGGGCCTGATGGGATTAATCCTAGGGTACAGTAAGTGCTACCATATGCCAGTGTGAGACCTCTCTCAATTATTTTTCAATGGTCTTGGGAATCTGGAAAGCTCCCAGTTGACTGGAAGTTGGCAAACATCTCAATTTTCAAGAAGGGCAGGAAAGAAGACCTTGGTAATTACAGGCCTGTCAGTCTCAATTCAGCACCTGGCAAAATTGCAGAGAAGATTATTAGGGGAGTTACTGGAAAATACCCAAAAGACAATTCATTCGTTGGCCACAGCCAACACAGGTTCACAAGGGGAAAGTAATGTTTAATGAACTTAATCTCCTTTTATGAGAGATTAACATCTATTTGACTGAGGGAAGCCATTTGATGAAATCTTTCAGATTTCAGCAAAACTTTCAGTACTGTATCTCACAGTATCTTTTTGGACAAAACGTACAGCATACAGCTAGACAAAGACATAATGCAATAGGTGAACAATTGTCTGGAGGATCAGGCTCAAAGTGGGGTTACATTAGGATGGTGGCCAGTCACTAGTGGGGTTCCACAGGGCTCAATTTCAGGGCTTGTTCTCTTTAACATTTTCACAAATAACTTGGGTATAGATCTTGAAGGTATACTATGTAAGTATGCAGAAGACTCTAAACTGGGATGAACTCTTGACTCCTGACTCCTTGAAGAGTTGAGAGGCCTTGCAGAGCGATCTTGACAAATTAGAGGACTGAGCGATCACCAACCTCATGAAGTCAAACAAGAGCAAGTGCTAGATTCTGCACATGGGACAGGGCAACCCTGGAGGACAAGAGGCGGGAGAGCAGTCCAGTGGAAAGGGATCTGAAGGTTTTGACTGGTGGCAAGTTGAATATGTAAGCAGTGTGCCCTGGCAGCCAACAGGGCCATCCATTCTCTGGGGTAAATCAGGCACAGCATTACTAGCCAGATGAGGGAAGGGA